>NW_017733247.1:0-1132 GCF_001890085.2 Hipposideros armiger
AAAAAAAAAAGAATCGAAAGGCTGCTGTGTGTGCAAGTGGAGGCTTGATAGAAAAATCGATATTCTTTTTATAACTGAAGGAAGAAAGAGAGAATGGGTGCCCAGGAAGTCAGATTTGTCTGTTTTGTGGTGGGAAATTGACAGCTATCTTTAATTGATGACATCTATTTCTTATGGGGAATATAAAGATGCTTTCTGCAAAATGTTTGAAAAACACTTGACCTGTTGTGGGAGGAGGTAATTGCGAAGGCATGGCCACCACTGGACTTGGCAATCCAGGGGTCCTCAGGACCTCCCCTGGGCCTGGAATGTACCTGCTCCCCGCCATGTCCACAGAGGGAGCCGTTTTCAAGGATGTAGCCTCGAGGAAGCGATGTGCTGTTGAGACCATCTGGACAGTATGGGTGACTGAACCCAGTTAAGGCCTCTGCATACCTTTTAAGATTTGGCGGGCATGGGAGGAAAACTGCTGCTTTTGCAGTTGCCCAAGATGAGCCTCGTTTATGCTCTCTTGCGTATTAAAACTGCCACATACCAATCTGGAGTGCTCTGCCACTTTTTGGTCTCTCTCTGCCCTCTGCGTATGGGACCCTGTTTGAAATTATACTCAGGAAGCTCCCCAGACATAAATCTGAAGAATTTTTAAAGACAATTTGAGAATGTTTAATCAGAAGCCATGGACAGAGTCATGCTGTTAAGTTTGTGTAGTCCCAGGCATGTTTGAAATGATTAGTCATGAAGAGACTCAGTGACCCAGGAGACTAGTTCCTGTGGAATGAGACCACCCTGAACCGAGTCCACACCAGTCCACAATGATGGCTGGCCCATGATTAGGTCAAAGAAAAAAGTCTACATTTTCAGTATTATCACTCCTGATTTAAGGTAGATTATAGTCTTAATTGCCATTTTGAGCTGCTTTAAATTTTCTCAAATTTTTTCCCTTAGAATTAAAAAAATTAAAAGACATCTAAAGAGTGATGTGTACGTCTCATCAAGTTTGAGGTAGAAATAGCATTTTTTTAAAAAGACAAATGCCTGAAAGGTTTTTTTGTTTTGTTTTCTTTTTTGCTTCTTTTTTAAAAAAGAGGACCCAATGATATTTACATACAGTCTCTGGCAAACCATTATGAAA
>NW_017733247.1:2712-7354 GCF_001890085.2 Hipposideros armiger
TGTTACTTCCACATAAGTAAGACACATAGTGAAAATCCTCTCACTGATTCAATGTTGTAGGTGATGTATTCACTAGTCACACACCATGACGCTAAAAATAAACTTCATGCCAGCATCTGATGCAAGAATTAAAACATAAAATAAAACGTAAAATATAATTACAAGTTTTGAGTAGTGCAATATTTTTGAAAAGAAATTTCCAGCTATCAGGAGATGTTGGTCACCTTTGGGGAAGTGAACATCATGTTCAAGGCACCAACTTTACTGCCATATGAACTTGGAGCATTTGCATCTCCTCGTGCTGACAACATGCAGAGGTACCAAAATAATCTTTGCAGCCAGTGCATTTAAATTCTTTGAGCATGTCTTTCCATTTCTTTGTATCTTCTTCAATTTCTTTTAAAAATGTCTTATAGTTTTCAGTGTATAGGTCTTTCACATTCTTGGTTAAGCTTATTCCTAGGTATTTTATTCTTTTTGTTGCAATTGCAAAAGGAATTGTTTTGTTTTGTTTTCCTGAGGTTTCATTGTTAGTATATAGGAATGCAATGGATTTTTGTACATTGATTTTATAGCCGGCAACTTGACTATATTCATTTATTGTTTCTAGTAGCTTTTTGGTGGAGTTTTTAGGGTTTTCTGTATATAGCATCATGTCATCTGCAAAAAGTGACAATTTAACTTCTTCATTCCCAATTTGGATGCCTTTTTTTTTTCTTTCTCTTGCCTGATTGCAATAAATTTTAATTAAAAAAAAATGAATTCTTTGAGCATGATATGGAAATTTTTCAAAAGAAGGTTCTCGAGTACCAGTCAATGCTTTAGACCACAGCAGAGCTTCTCCAACTTTATTGTGCTTCAGAACCAACGGGAGAACTTGCTAAAATGCAGATTCTTATTCAGTAGGTCTGCAGTGGAGCTTAAGGCCCTGCCTTTCTAAGAAGCTCCCAGGTGGTGCTGATGCAGTGGGTTTGCTGGGAACATTGAGCAGCAAGGTTGTGGAGAAAACTTCATTACTACAGAAACTGTAGTCAATACTGGTAAATTGATATTTTGCAATTGGAATTTATCTTTCATACTGAAACACATGGGTAATTTCTTTCCTCTAAGGAAACATGTACCCAAATTTAATTTTTAAAAATCTTCATTTATGGTAGTTAACCTGACCAATGAATGACATAGGGGAAGATGAGGGTCAGACAAGGTAGACCCAAGTCATGCATTGTACGAGATCGGACAATTAAGTTTGCGAACTCATCCTGGAAAAAGTGCTACACACCTCATTGCTGAATATCACTATGGTCACCTTTGAAGTACTCCCCTTGGGAAGCTATGCACTGATGCCAGCACCTAGTCCACCCTTTGAAAGCAATTTTGGAACTCTTTTTCTGGAATGGCCATCAGAGCTGTCATCGTATTACCCTTGATGTCCTAAATGTCATCAAAATGTTTTCCTTTCAATATTTCATTTATGTTCGGGTAAAGAAAGAAGTCATTGGGGGCCAGATCAGGTGAGTAGGGGGTGGTTTCCCAATACACTTATATGTTTATTGGTTAAAAATTCCCTCACAGACAGTGCTGTGTGAGCTGGTGCATTGTCGTGATGCAAGAGCCATGAATTGTTGGCAAAAAGTTCAGGTCATCTAACTTTTTCACACAGCTTTTTCAGCACTTCCAAATAGTAAACTTGGTAAGCTGTTTGTCCATTGGTACAAATTCATAATGAATAACCTCTCTGATATAAAAAAGGTTAGCAACATCGTTGCAACAAGTTTGTGAACTTAATTGGCAGACGTTGTATGCGTAGGAGGAAAGCATAGTGCTGCATAGTTGGAAGCTGTTATATACAATGAAGCATGTAGTACTTACATAAATTAGGAGCCAGGCTGATTGGCTTGTTGTGATTGGAGGCCGTTGGTGCACCCGTTGGCCTCTGGTTTATGCTGGGGGAAGATATGACAAGTTTTGGATATGTTTTGAGATGACTTTTACACACTCCAGTGGAGATTTCAATACGTAGTATATGGGTCTGGAGCTCAGTAAAGAGATTTAGACTGTATGCATAGATTTGGAGTGAGTATGAAGTGAGAAGAAAAGAGAGCCTAGGCCATATCCTAATGAATACTAGCATTTAGAGAGAAACAGGAATAATAGCCAATGAAGAGGATAGAGATTTGCGAGGAAAATTGGGTGAGTTTTCATAGAAGCCAAGTAAGAGTATTGGCATCTAGCAGGTACTTAACAAATGCTTGTTGAAATGAAAACAAAAACAAACAACAAATAAATGAACAGAAAACCGTGAACTAGGCTCATAAGCACCTTGTACCAAGACCACTGAATGCATCACTTTTCCAACACATATCCTTTTCTATGTTGTTTCTATCAAATTCCAGGTCCCCTCTGTCTGGAATACCCTTCAGTCTCCTTATGTCTTTCCTGATCTCTACCTGTGCTACCCACACCCTGTTGTGTTCGCACATGCTCTCTCTGGCCTTTGAACCTCGATTATCCATCCCCTTCTGCCCCTGGCTGTCCTGGTGGACCTGGGTGCTTGCTGTCCAACCTGCCTAAGCCCTACCTGTGCCAGCCCTGTCTCTGGCCATTTTGCTGGTACCCACCTGAGCTAGGAAGCTCCCTTCCCCAGGAGGGACTGGAGCAATGGATAGAAACCAAAGGGGGAAGATTGTATTTGCTGATAGTAGGTGTTAGTATTTCCTTTTCACTATGATGCCGTATGTGGTGATAGTTGGCAGTGTTCACGCTCTAGCTGAACCATGACCTGTGCCCCCGAGGGAGTGTGTATGTGACCGGAAACGGTAAGAACAGGGAACTGTGGTTTCCCTGGGAACTTGAGCCCTCGTGAAAGACAAAGCTACTGAAGAATGAACATTTTCAAATGGACCTGAGGGGATGGAGGGTAGAGGTGTTTAAGAGAGAAGTTGAGAGTCAGCCTGTCTGGGTTTGAATCCCATTCTACCATTTGCAAACTATTCAGTCTTGGAAAAAGTACTGAACTTCTCTATTTTCTCGTCCATAAAATGGAGCTAGAGAACTTCGCACAGTGTTTGGCTAATCCAACCTGTTAAATGTTGGCAAAACCAACCAAATACCCGTACACATGTATAAGTCTGCATGCATACACACACACACACACACACACACACACACACACACACACACACACACTGTTTCATACATTACGGGTGCAGATGGGATATGATGCATTAAGGAGGATTATTAAGAACAGTGAGCTAGTCTCTTCAAGAAAAGATGGTGGATGGTGCAGAGATGGGCAGAAAGGGCTAATCAGTCCACTGTGGGGAAACTTACTGCACTATATTAATGTAATACCCTGTGGATACCATGTTGATGAGATGATGTTTGCCAGAGCATGTGCCTGGCACATCCCCAGTACGTAATAATGGAACCCGAGTCCTTTACATCCTTTCATCTACTTCTCATATTATCCACTGATGCTCATTTATGAAATCAGCTATTTGGTCTTTGGACATGGATTTTTTTTGTTGCTGTTGTTCCTGTGTAAAGGAGCTTTAGTTAAGACCTTTAACCTCATACGTACCCTCTTCTGACATACTGAGTTCATCAGCTTAGACAACATAAAGAAAATGAAAATTTCCAGTGGTATTTGGTATTCAGAATCAGTACCTGAATGCCAGCTGGGGAATAAATTATCAGTTGGAGACCAAGATATGAATGAATGTAGATGATCACCAAAAAATCCAAGAAATTGTCAACTGGCA
This sequence comes from Hipposideros armiger, assembly GCF_001890085.2. Taxonomy (NCBI): domain Eukaryota; kingdom Metazoa; phylum Chordata; class Mammalia; order Chiroptera; family Hipposideridae; genus Hipposideros; species Hipposideros armiger. The sequence goes on from NW_017733247.1 coordinate 6,474, forward strand.
ACTTTATCGGCACAGTCCTTATCAATACTCCTTCTGTTTTCAGGATTCAAACCATGCATTACTGAGTGGCAAAATAGCAGCCAGCTTAAGTTTTGTTGAGTTCAATTCGTTGGTTATAATTATTAACTTTATTTTTTAATGTTCTAATGCTGACATGCTCGGGGGCAAAAAACTGAACCGCAATAGTGATTGCACAGCCAGGAAATCAGCAGAAGAGGAAAATTAAATGCTAGGTGATAGTTTGAAGTCAGCAGAGATGGGAATGAGTGGGTGGGAGAGTTAAATTTTTAAGTGATTTAGCAAATGATGCTAAGAAAGTGCCATGGTATCATTTTGGGTTTTTGAATATAACAAATGGTAACTGATCATATTTTTTTACGCAAGTAAAAAAAAAAATACAAAAAAACTCTTTATAAAAAATGTTGACTGTCATAAGCAACTCATTGCAAAGTTTTTCCTATCTTTTGTTTAAAAGACTACTTAGAGATAGATTTCATTTTGAAATCCCAAGCTTCTTGAAAACTTTCTTGAGAAGGTATCTAAGAAATATCTTTTATTCGGCATCAGTGGAAACCTGGCAATAGTAGTTAGAAATAATGAAATCGGGAAATGACATTCTCCTTGTCTCTCTGGGGTGCTGGGTCACTGAGCAGAGTTTTCAGAGGTGGACAGATCCATTTATTTCTCTTTCCTCCTTGTGAGAGGTGCCGAAAATGTATATTATCTTGTAAAAAAAAAAAAGGCCAGATTATTTTCCTCCTGGGTTAGTTCTAACCTGCTTCTCATGTCTTTTGAAATCCCATCCTGAAGCCTTCACTGCCTGAGTAAAAATGAAGAGTTTCTTTTTACTTTTCAATCACTTTTTCCTGTTTTTTTTTTTT
>NW_017733247.1:8644-12334 GCF_001890085.2 Hipposideros armiger
ATTGAATTAACCTTTTTAATTTGGTGTAATATCGCATATGCATTCGTTATATTGGATTGTCAGAAAAGTCATGACGCATATTTGCGACAGATGGCACTAGTTCATTTTTGGAAGTACTAGAGTCATTTGCATCTATGTTATTGCTATGTCATTTGACAGCTGACAGTTCTAGCTTCATTCTAAAAAAAATAGAGCAATTTGGTTGAGTTTTGGAGATTTTACAACAAGTTCAAGATGGAAGACCAAACTGTGCATTTTTGCCATATTTTACTTTTTTTTCTTCCATCAAGGGAAGAACACGCGTCGAGCTTGTGAAAAGTGGCATAAAGTTTACGGTGACAATGCTCTACAATAACGTTCATGCCAATGATGGTTCACGAAATTCTGTGCTGGTGATTTTGATCTCAACAATGCTCCTCAGTCAGGGAGGCCCACTGAGGTTGATGATGACAAAATAAAGGCATTGATTGAGTCAAACCCATGTTACATGACACAAGAGATTGCAGAAACATTGCACATCCATCATTTAAGTGTTCACGACTACCTGAAGAAGGTGGGATACGTAAGCAAGCTCGATATTTGGGTTCCACATGAACTGAAAGAAGTTCATTTGACGGCGCCTATAAACATCTGCAATATGCTCGTTAAACGTGAGGAAAACGACCCTTTTTTGAAGTGACTGATAACTGGTGATGAGAAATGGATTGTTTACAACAATGTGGTGTGCAAACAATCTTGGTCCCGATGTGATGATTCGCCTCAAACTACATCGAAAGCAGACATTCATCAGAGAAAGGTTATGCTCTCAGTGTGGTGGGATTTTAAAGGTGTCGTGTTTTTTGAGCTCCTACCAAGGAACCAAACAATCAGTTTGAATGTGTACTGTTGGCAATTGGACAGTTTGAATGAATACATCATCCAGAAATGCCCAGAGCTTGTTAATTGTAAAGGAGTTGTGTTCCAGTGACAACGTGAGACCACACACAAGTTTGATCACCCGTCAAAAATTATTGGAGCTTGGATGGGATGTGTTGCCACACACCATACTCGCCTGACTTTGCACCATCAGACTTCCACTTGTTTCACTCTCTTCAAAACTCCTTGCGAGGTATAACGTTCAATTCAGATGAGGCTGTAAATCAGCACCTTGTTGAGTTTTTTGCAAATAAAGACAGGTCCTTCTGTGAATGAGGAATTATGAAGCTCACTGAAAGATGGCAAAAGGTTATCAAACAAAATGGGCAATATATCATTAATTTATCTTTGTTCTTTATATAAATAAATGACCTTTGAAAAACATAGACAAAATACATCATGACTTTTCCGACAACCCAATAATTTTCTAGAAGTCACAGAGTACTGAAATGTATGAAATGAAGAAAATACAGTGTTCATATTTTTTTAAATAAGGAAGAATGGAAGATCAGGAGAAGCCATAGACTAGAGAAACTATAGAACTAGTTCAAATATTAGAGACCCTTCCTTAAAAAGTAAAAGTTTTAAATCCAAAGGTTTTAAATCCAAAAAGCTATTAGGACTTTTGGGTGAATATATCCAGGGTAGTTAGGCTTAAAAATTCTCACACCACTAGCGACTTGATCGATTATAACAACTCTTTCCCTTCGGAGCTGCTGTGCTTTCTCATTGTAAAATGTAATTAGCAGATTTAAAAAAAGGTTTATTAATCTTTTTTCAAAAGATTAGTTTCAGGTGTACAAAACAATGTAATAGTTAAGACATTTCACCCCTCACAAAGTTATAACCCCTCCCCCAATCTGTTGCCCCTCTGACATCATATATTTCTATTATAATTTCATTGACTGTATTCCCTATGCTGAACTCCATATCCCAAGACCACATATATATAAAAACTATATATATAATTTTAGTTGACATTCAATATTATTCAGCTTCAGCTTCAGGTGTACAGTGCAGTGGTCAGCATCTACACCATCCATAAAGTGGTCTCCCTAATAAGACAAGTGTCCATCGGATGCCCTATCAAATCTTTACAACATTATTGATTATATTCCCCAAACTGTCTTTCATATCCCTGTGGCAATAATGTGGTTACCAACTTATGCTGTCTAATTGCCTCATTTCTTCCTGATCCCTGCTCCCCTCCCATCTAGCAACCCTCAGTTTCTTCTCAATATCTCTGAGACTGTTTCTGATTAGTTTGTTCATTTATTCTATTCTTTAGATTATAAGTGAGATCATACGGTATTTGTCTTTCTCCATCTGATTTATTTCACTTGGCCTAATATTCTCTAGGTCCATCCATATCTTATTGGGTATACTTATGGTGGTTTATATGTAAATTCTTTCATGTTACTGGATTACTTGTCTTTCATTTTAAATAAACAGGTTAGAAGTCAAGTGTCATTATCAATTTGATTAAAACCATTACTTCTTTTTTAAACAGGATGTTAGTTATTTTCTTTTCCCAAAGAAATTTCAATTAGTTGGGCTAGTTGCGGTATTGGAATTTCCAGTAGCCAGACCAAAATGTCTTAGCGTAGATGTTCTTCCAAAAGTATTTGAGAACATCGTTATAACAAATCCATATATCATAGGAAACTGGAAACCTGCACAGCCAATCCATAAATGTATTTAAAGCGTCTAATGATGGGTGATGAACGAGACCCAGGATGGATAGTGTCTGCTTGCCCCTCACATCCACCTTCTGTCTTTTGCCTTCTGTTTTCTGCTGTGGGAGGCAACTGTTCAATGACATCAAGAGGTTCTCTTGCCCCTGGGTTTCCAGTGAGCTTGGTCAAGGGGAGAGCCAGCAGGGAGGGGAGGAGGGGTGGGTATATAAGGTTTTTTGGATCCATCCCTGTGGAGTTGCCAGGGGCGGGCTCCCCCGCTCCCGCCCCCAGGAGGTCACTGCTTTTCCCAAGATGACTTCTGCTCATGACTCGTTTTGGTTTCAGTAACCACTCCCTCCTCTTTGCCCCTTTGACTTTAATTGGGTTAGGGCTTTCTACTGCCATCCCCTAAATAGTGTCCCTGCCTTGAAAATAGCCACATGATGAACCCTTCTTGAGTACCCTAATGTGAGTGCACCATTTCCCTGACTCATACAATATCCTTGAAAAAGTGATGAGAAATGTACCCTTTTACAATTCAATAGAATATCAAAATGGATTATCTGAAACCCAAAAATGACTTTAGAAGTGTAATATGTGCATATAATTTCAGGCATACATATGTACAAAAATACACTCTTTATGTTTTGAAATGTGCCTTCTATGACTTGATAGTCTTCATATTTGCAGCTGAAATTTCAGATTCACCATCGGTAAGTAGCAAGCCATCTTTGATTTATTTAGTCATGAGAATGAACTGACCTTGTCTCTCCTCTCTCCTTGACTTTGTTATTGGTGCTGTGCATTTGTGAAGAGGAAGGTTCTGGTGAGGGGCATGGTCTGCATCCTTGTCCATCATGGAATTAAATTTGTGACCTTAAACCTTCTAACATCATGCTATACCCAGCTATATTAACCAACCCCAGGTCCTTTCAGTGTGGGTGTATAGAGTTATTTTATGCATATGAGCTGATGGTGGGGAGAATGATAAAAATACAGTACAATAAAATCTTTTCCTTCCTTCCTTCCTTCCTTCCTTCCTTCCTTCCTTCCTTCCTTCCTTCCTTCCTTCCTTCGTTCCTTCTCCTTCCTCTCTCTC
>NW_017733247.1:12349-48322 GCF_001890085.2 Hipposideros armiger
CTCTCTCTCTCTCTCTTCCTCTCTCTTTCCATGGCCTCCACAATTTCCTGTCTCAATTGGCCTACTCTCCTTTTCTTTTGCTAAGCTCCACCACACATCAAAACACAAAAGTTTGTGTTCTTCCCTAAATCAACTGCCAGAATTCAAATGAGGTGACAGACAGGGAATGACCTTTACATTTGTCACTGAGTTTTAAAACCAGAAAGCCTACTATCTGTTCACTGTGTCGGCAGGTTTACTCTGAGCAGGTCTTGGTTTGGGAGGAGATGAGTACTTTGTGTTTTTGGATGCAAACTTACGATGGCCTCACTCTTCTTTATTATTCTACTTTCTGGCTCTACATTTCCTTTTCCTCTTGCTGCTCCTTATTCCATTTTGTTGAAGCTGAGAGGAGCATGAAAGCTCAGGGCAGTGTGCGGAGGGGAAGGTGAATGCTAGACATTGACTGTTGGCCTTCATTCCTTACTTTTATCTGATGTCTGATTATATACTCATGTTTTGCCACAAGCAACTAGCCATTTTAATACCAGAGAGCAGTCAAGTCTGAAAAGACAAAGTTAGTGGCTGTAATCATGCTTCCTGGGCCTGGTTCTGCCGCAACAACAAATCCATCCCAAGACCAGGTGGCAGGAAGCTATCGCAGTGATGGCTGCTGTTGCAAAGGCCAGCATCACTGAAGGAGTGTTCAGGCAAGCACTACCCCCTGGGGAAGAGCACAGCTTCAGGCTGATCTTTCACTGGAGAAGACCAATGATGCTATTGAACAGCATAAAGATTGCACCCCGCCAACCTCCCCCAGTAAGTTCGACAATCAATGGACAAGGTTGCTTGTAAAGATAAAAAAGAACAAAAATCTTTTTAGACAGGAATTGCTGGCGAAGATGTGTGTGACTCAGGTCTTAAACTGACTTCTGTCTGCACACTTGTGTATGAGTTTCTTGCAGGAAGACTTCAATTTACTGTGATTCGGAGGGGCTTCCTCTGAGCTGTGCTTTAAGTGGCTCATTGCTCATCAGGGGTGTCTTGGCTTCCCAGGGATCTTGGGCAAAGCAGACACTGGGGGAAATGGATGCAAAATTCATGGCATTTTGAGCAAACACAGAAAGTTTCTGGCTCACCACAGTGTTTTGATGTGCAAACAGTGGGGAGCCTTAAGAAGGCAGCTGGAGTGGAATTGTAACCTTCTTGGAACCTGAAAGCGCATTTATGGTGTCAAAAGGTCCCTCAGCCCCTTCGCATCTCAGTTGCACCCCATATCATCCTTCTAGTCATGTCTGTCAGACTCAGTGACAGTAATAGGGGGAGATTCAGATCATGTGAGGGAGATATAAGAAATTTCAGCCCTGTCTAGAGTATCCATCTTATAGATAAAGATAAGCAAGAAGGGGCAAATAATGAAAGAATCTGTGACTTTTGTCCTTGATTAGAAATGTAATTTTTAGTCTTCTTTAATGACACAATGCAGTCCATGAGCTGTCAAAGTATTTGCCAAGATAGTTATGAAATTTTCATGACCATCTACAGCATTTCAAGAAGCTTCATAGCAGTTGTATCTTCCCTAAGATGTGTCTGCTTGGATGTGACTGAAATTGCACTTAGTTGATTTGGACTGGAATTCTATGACCTAAATTTGGTGATAATAGATATCTCATGCTGATCAGAAGCTTCAGCAGATGAGTAGATTTTTGAGTAAAAGGGGTTCTTGATTGATGGATGGATCAATTTTTTTTTGCAGTGAATAATTGTTGAACCCCTACTGTGTGCTAGAAGCCCATGTTTACATGTGTGAATAACACAAAGAAGCCCCCCGTAGAATCTACATTTTAACAGGGGAAACATAACACTCCAAGGAACACAGGTTGAGATCAGAGTAATGAAGGAAATAAATAAGGTGATGAATGACCAATGGAGGTGGAAAGACCACACTATATGGGGTGCTCAGGGGAGACCTGTTTGAGGAGTAGACATGTGAGCTGAGGCTGAAGGGTGAGAAAAGCCTGGAAAGATTTGGGGAAAATGTATGAAGTAATAGGCGTGAGGTCTGGAGGAAAAAGAGTGCTTGGTCAGATTGGGGAACAGAAAGCAAGCCAGTGGGGCAGGTGAGCGACGGGAGAGGAGGCCAGACGCCATATCACAAGGGTCCTGTGGCAAGGGGTGTGAGCTCTATTCTGAGAACAATGGAGAAATGATTGACTTGCTTGGAGCAAGCTTTCGATATGAACTGATTTTCTTTTTTTAAGATCCATTTGGTTGCTGGTGTATCATGGGTTTGAGAGGGGCAAGAATGGAAACAGGAAGAATAGTCAGGTGGTTTCAGGAATCCAGATGTCACAATGGCTTTGGCCACAGTGTGGCATGTGGCGTTATCATCCCCAGGGCATGGCCTGAGATGGCTAACTGAACTTCAGACATTGTCCTAATTCTGGCCAGGAGGAAAGAGTTAGGAGCATGAGAAAGGCATGTCCTCTCCCTTTAAGGAGACTTTTCAGAAGCTACACTCATCACTATGGTAATGATCCCAGCACAAAGAAGGGCTGGGAAATGTCATCTTCTTCTGAGGGACCAAGTCCTAGGTAAAAACCTGGGGTTCTATCTAGGAGAAGTAGAGAGCAGACACTAGAAAACAATAATCTCTGCTAACATATATATATATATATATATATATATATATATATATATATATATATATATATATATATATATAAATATATAAAAATAAAAACAAATATATATATATATATATGTTTGTTTTTATTTTTATCAAAATATCCAAAAGGCTATAAATGAGTGCCTTCCTTTTGAAATAGAACTTTTGCTTCCTTGAGCTCTAAGTCAGACTTTTGGACTCTCTTCGAGTTTATAAGTCCAAGATTCACAGAATAACTAGCTAAATGTGACTAAGTAATTAGTTCTATTAAACACCAAATAACTCTCCAGACACATGGCTGTCAAGGACTGGATTGGAAAGAGTTCGGCGTGGGCTTGAGGCCACAGGGTTCTCCTACTCCCACCCAAGATCGCAGCCTCTGCCTGCCTGAAGACTTGAAGTTCACTTATTGAACCAGTGGCACGGGCTTCAGGCCTCTCTCAAACACGTGGCTGTCAGTGGAATGTAGAGCAGAGGGGTCAGCTTCTTCCCCAAGGAGGAGGCCCTGCCGGGTCTCCTTACCTTAAAGAGAAAAGAAGCCTGGGATGTGTGTGGGCAGATCAGAGAATGGAGGGAGAGTCTGTTTGCCTCTGTTGCCCAGTAAGTGTAGAACTCTGGTTACCCATTCACTTTCTACTCCTCTTCGAGCAGAGTAAGAGGTGGCGCTCCAGGTAGTAAATACATATTCTGGGACCCCCCAAGATGGCTGAGGTGGCGGGTAGGAACCTGCCTTTCTGTGGGCTGCCATGAAAATGGAGTGGGAAAGGAAGGGTTTTTTTCATCATTAAAGCAATTATCCCCAAAGTGGAGACGAAAGCAAATGCTTAAGGTATGGTGATGAGTATCTTGAGTTGTGCAATTATCTGTCTCAATGGTCTGCTGTATTTGGGTGATGGAAATAAGGCCTTATTTTAAGCACACATCATGCTCTTATGAAACCTCAGCACAAGGAAAAGGAGACATGAAAAAAAGCAAAAGGACAGGTGTTTTCAAATGATGCAATTTGATGTCTTAAGTCACTGAAAGAGGAAAGAAAAACAAACCTCATGTAAGGACAGTGGCAGAGAGGCTGGAAGGAAAATGGGTAGAGAAGGGCTAAGAGGTCAGGACAGGGTTGAGAGCAGGGGAACGAGGCAGTGGATGTCCCTTCTACAGACACCTGGCAGAGAGGGAATGTTAGTAGGCCCTGACGCACTCAGAGGAAAGACAGGTTAACAGAAGGACTATTTATAACGTGTGGGCAGAGTGAAAGGAAACAGCACAGGATGGGGGGAGTACTCAGGAAGTAGCAACAGTGGCAAGACCTGAAGGGACACGGGTAGAGGGTGGTCATTAGAACCTGGCAAGAGCTTTAGCTGTGGATGAGGGTTTAGGTAGAGAAGCATAGAGTTGGTGGGGAAGGAAATGGAGAAACCAATGCGCTGACTTCTGTCTCCGCCACCCTCCCATTTCTTATTGGTGTCCCAGGGCCCCAACTCAATTGCAAGCCCGAGGCGAGGGACCCTGGTCTGTTGTTCATGGAGCAGCCTCCTAGGACATTCAGCAGGACAGGAAAGGATTGAGAGGGGCACATGGAGAATAGCCTGCACAGTGTTTTGGTGGAATGTAGGGTAGGAGGTCCTGGGGAAGAGGCTGTGCCAACATTCTTGTCCCCGCTTAATTAATTAATTGCCTCCAAGCAGTCACTGAGCACTTGCTCTGTTAGGTGCTGGGAATACCAAGTAAATTGCTGGAGACTTTGTGCCTGAGAGGCTCATAAGCCAGCACTTTGTCGTGGTGCTAATGTCAGAAGATGGAGGCTATGAGAGTGAGGAGAAACAAACGACAGCTTGGCCCAAGACTTAATGAAAGTGTTCTGGAGAGGAGGTGACTTTTGAGCTGGGTATTATAATGCATTAGTGCAGCTGGGGGAGAGAAGGAAAGGTCTCTCTCACAGGGATCAGCATGGGTGGGGGAGCAGACGCTGTCAGGATCCGGCAGGGAAGACATGAGGATGGGACAGAGTGTGATATCAGAGCTTCATGAGCCAGCCGGAAGAGTTTGGATATTATTCTTTGAATGGGCAATTGGGAATTAACAGAGGCTTATACAAGATGTTACTTCTTACAAAGGATGGGGGAGCAGATGCAGAATGCTTTCCCTAACATCTTCTTTTCTTGGTACATTCTCCTCATTTCCCTCTCCACTTCTATTCCCCACCCACCACCTTTAAAAAAAAATTGTTGTTCTTTCTGATTGATGGAACCTCCAGGGTGAAGGGATTAATTTGGATGGATTTAGCATAGGGAAAAGAAAAAGAAACATTCCAGGGTTTAAAACAATTCCCACTTCAGTTGTCAGTAGGGGTTTAATTTGAGGACAGTGGAAATATTAGGGATGCTGGCACAGAAATTAAAATGCTTAATGAGCCAATGCTTAGTGGTCGAACACAATAAAATGAAAATGAGATGTGACTTCATGACACATTGAAAAATTGTCTTGAAGCACTGTCAGTATACCCCGATGTCTAGCATTGTAGACTGCAATACAGCAAATATAGAACAAATGAAAATACAAATACGTACTCTCATGTCACTTTTCCACAAGTTGATAGGCAAAGAGAAACTCTTCCAGAGCTTGGAGGAGAAAGTCCTTTACCTAATTATTCAAACAACCATTTCCCCTCTGCACTTTTATTTTGCGCACCCTTTACACCTGTTTAATTAATCCTAAACATAATGCTGACTGCTAATTAAACAGCCCTGGAAGTGACTGACTGAAGGTAGTAATTTGAGATAATTAGTTTTGGTTTCAAATACTCAATTTTCACACTTTGTGCTCATTTTTAGAAAGGGGTGGCTCATTATTATAGGCAGGTTGTGTAAGGCATTTTACTGCTGGCCTCTGAATAGCTCTTCAGCTACTGGACTATGAATGACCCTCCGTGGGAGGATTATTATATATCTGAATAGGACAAGGAAATGTGCTACAGCATGTGCTGTAGAATGCTCCCCTACACACACACACACACACACTCACACACACACACACACACACACACATTCAGAATTCCTTCCAAAGTGAAGGTCAAGCTGCTGAATCTCTTTCATTAGAACATAGAAATGCACACGCTCTCGATCTTTGGGGAAATTTTACCTAGTAAGGGGTAGATCTCACTGAGTCCTCCATTGTCTTTTTCCTAGGTCCTTTAGAAGCAAGCAGGAATAGGTGAAAAGGCCAAGATGTGGTGTGTGGTTGGCGATTTGGAGGGATGTCCTTGATGAATCGTCCAGTACTACAAAGGCACAAAACCTAATCGAGGGAACAACCTGCCAAGAGATGGCTGTTGTATTTGGCAGAGAAAGGAAAGGCTCAGGGAAGAGGCAGGTCAGACTGGTTTTCATGGACCCACAGTGTTAACAAGCTAGTTAATACAGTCACACTAAGAGAGCAGGACTGGGAAGTATTGGGGATTAAATAGGCTAAATCATTGTTCTCGTCAATATAGATATCAATAGATCCAGGTTATACAGAAGCTGAATGGATCCAGCAGCACCCTGGAGAGCTCCATGTTCTTCTACTTCTGTTCCCTGGGTAACTGATGCTTTTCTATCTTGGGAAGTTCATTGTCACTTCATTGGCCACCAGAACGGAGTAGGACTCTCTAGACCCAAGACAGATTATCGAGGTGTTGAGTGCTTTTCAAAGATGTCAAGAGGATTGGGAGTCATTTGGCCAGGGGGTGGTGGGTGACGGTTGGGTTCCAGAGTGTGCAGGCCTGTTTCGGAAGATGGGACTGCGGACTCTCTGACACCAGAGCACGGACATGAGCTGCAGGATCTGAGGGAGAACAAAGTTAATTGTTGTATGTATGAGCCAAACTTGCATCTTTAGCTAAGCACCCTGCGTTAGGGCTTCTTGTAGTTATGTTGACCTCTGAACTTTCACACCACAGCATGGTAGCAGAACGGTGATGAGATGCACAGCTGCACAGCTGCACAGCTCAGCCTCCCAAACTCCCCTTCTCTTTATACTTTCCTTGAGGACTACATGCCCCGCTGTGGCTTTAACTACCACTCCCGTTGTGCATGCCCCCATCTTCCTTTACCTCCAGGCCTGAAGACCCTTGTCAACTCCAGATCCCCCAATATTATTGCCCACTATTTCGTTGCTTTCATTCATCTCACAGGAACCTCCAAAGAAGCAAATCAAAGGTAAACATCATTTTTGTCTGACAAGTCTCTTCTTCTTTTAGCTCTCTTGGTAAATAGCAAACATCATCTGCCCAGTTACCAAAGCCATAGACCTGAAAGTCATGCCGCATTTTCCCTCATCTACTGCACCTTTCCTTGTCTTTTAGATCCTTACAGGTTCTAACACTCCCTTTTCCCCCTTCATCTTCTAGTTTCTGTCTGGCTTTGCTGTTTTAATTTCTGACACACCTCCCTGGGCATCCTGCATTGCTGCCATCTGACACACTGCGAGTCCTGGCATCTTCCATACCCTTTCCTGACTCCATGCCTTTGGAGATGCAGGTCCCGGTGGCTGAAATGTCCTTTCCTGCCTTGCTTGACAGGTGTCCTTCATCTCCTGTGCCCCGTCTAGCCTCCATGTCCTTCCACTGAACTTCTTTAGTACTTTTCGCTGGTAGAGTAACAGTCCTCACTCAGCTATACGAGTATGAGTGAATGTTACATTTTAAAAGTGTTTTTAGGGAGCCATTATTCATGGTGTGTAGTTAATTTTTTACTCACCTTGAATTTATTTCGGAGAAATGACGTAGGAGTCCTAGTTTTGAAAACCTTCCAGCAATTCACACTCTTTAGGTCTGAAAACAGTCTCTTTTCTCCAAGAAATTATGGTATGGATTTCTGTTTTGTGGTGGGCTTTTTTTGAGGTGAGAGGTTGGGGAGGGTCGGAAAGATATTTTTGTTAGAAGATACATTCCCAGACCTGTGTGTTACTCAATGACTATATTAATAATCAGTGAGTAGATTTGCAAAACTGTATGTTTAAGCTAATTTACCAAAAATATCACCCTAAAACTGAAATGGTATCAAATGTAAAAAATGTGATATTAAAGTCTCTGTTCGTTATTGTGTAGCCTTTATGTCCTAAAGCCAAAGACAATTTCAGAGACGACCTTTTCTTTCTTTCTTTTTTAAAATTAGTTTCAGGTGTACAAAATAATGTAATAGTTAGACATTTATACCCCTCACAAAGTGATAACTCCCCTTTTCCAATCTACAGCCCCTCTGACACTGTATTTAGCAGTTATAATTCCACTGACTCTATTCCTTATAGAGACGACCTTTTCTGATGCATGTCTATACTAGACCTTCATTTCTGCACCAGAACTTATCATGTACAGAATGAAAAAGCAACAACAACAAAAGGCACAAATATTTTTCTTCGGTTTCAGAAACAATGGAACCTGAAGCAACACTAAATTCTTCCTTGCTGTTTAGAAATGTGCTTTGAAAGAAATTGAGCCCACAGACCATTATAAAATACTTTCTGATTAAATTGGTGGTCACAAAACCTTATTTTGGCTTCAGGTTGCTCTGTCTAGGTTTCTGGTATAACTTTGGCTGTTTCGTCTCTGGGGACAGTCCATCATTCCGCATGATTCCTCACGGGTTGCAATGACATGTCATTTGTTTTGCAGATACCTCAAATCAGCTATGCATCCACAGCCCCAGAGCTAAGTGACAACACCAGGTATGACTTCTTCTCTCGTGTGGTCCCGCCTGACTCCTACCAAGCGCAAGCCATGGTGGACATTGTGACAGCACTGGGGTGGAACTATGTGTCGACACTGGCTTCCGAGGGCAACTATGGAGAGAGTGGTGTGGAGGCCTTCACTCAGATCTCGAGGGAGATTGGTAAGTACAGATTTATCAGATGATTGTATTTCGAGGCGGCGGGTTGAGCGAGTCTGAGCATCTCCAAGCACGCTCTGATCTGTATGGAATAATTAGAGCACCGACAGATGCACGACCGAAGCTGTCTACTCGAGGGGGACGCTGGGTTTATTATACATGATTTTGTTGTTCATGGTCTACCAAGGTGACACTTTGGTGCTAATTTAGGAGCTCCTGACTCAGGCGAACAATTTTTAAAGATGTCTGTTTTGACGAGGGAGTTTGCTGGCACATTAGAGTCACTGTAAATTTGAATAAATGACATACTTTTTGATTGTTCTAGATGGAAGTTTACATTAGCAAGTCATTAAATTAAAAAAAAAAGGCAGTGGAATTTAACATTCAACACTAGAGGGACTAAGACTGGTAATCGTTTTAGAACAATACTGAAGTATCCCCCAAGGCTATGCTTAAGCAATATTGTTATTGTCATATTTGACTTTTTGCGTTTTTATTCTTACCATAAACTCTGAAGCATACAGTGGGATGAAGAGTAAGATGTAAAAACTTGGTTATAACAAGTTGCTGATGAGCTCCGTTCTGGGCTTTTTTCAAGGTGCTTAGACAAATCTCTATAGGCATTTCACCACGTGTATGTTTCCTTATGAGGCTGTAAATCCTTTCCACTATGTAGGGAAAAAAAAGAAAAACAGAATAAAACAAAAAACAGCTTAGAGGACAAACCTTAATGCTGATTAGTCAACAACATAACTTTGTGGATGAAAGAGGACATCACTGTTACTTAACAAATACTCTTATTAAGAATTACTGAATAAAATTTACATGTTTTTTTCTGTAAGACTAATAATATTTTGTGGAAAAATTAAAGTACCCATTGGCCGTTTCTGAGTAAGTCTGAACTTGAAGGAAAGAATTATGTTGATAATTTATTGTCTTTCTTGGAGACTTCGACTCAGGAAAAGATCACAGGGCTATTCGGGCTTATCCATAACTAGCAAATACAAAGCGTTATTGAATAAGTTATTGGGATGAGGTATTCTCTGAAAGATTAGCAGATGCCTGGGATCTGTTTTGCACGTAATAGGGCATAGACATTTATTATACACAGTATTTAGTATTTTAACATTTGTTCCAGTGCTGTGCTTTTGCGTAAAAAATGGAAAGGGCCTGGCTTTGTTGGACGGATTGGGTTAATTGATTTAATTGGACAACTATTCACACCTGTTGTAAGTGTCCATGCTACCATAATCATTGCTCTTTGGAATTTAAAATTGTATCGCTATTGCTATAAAAATGATTTAAAACACTCAATTGAACTTTAAAGGCTGGCAAATTATATTACCTTCTTGGGTAAGAATCACAAGTTTATCCTTAGAGGAAATGCCCACTTGAAAACAGGAGCTTCTGGAAGCAGCGTTAATGCATTATTTAAGCAGCTGGTGTCAGTTCTCACCAGAATGACAATTCAACAAAAGAAGGAAACTAATAGAGTATGTATTGAAATGATAAGTTTTCTGTAGTGATCCTATACAATCTTCAAGTACCAGACACATTTTGTGACATGAAACAGATGACTATGAAAAATTCAATACAGGGCATAATTTGCCAGTTGTAGCAGAATCTGATAAAATGCATTGTTCTAAAAGTTAAGCGAGATGCCACTTTTATTCTTGTGACTACAATAAGACTTACATAGCTTCACTTTCTAGGGAGCCTGGCTATGCTTTGGTAATACTATCACATTAAAGAATTCAGATGGTGCCATTTGTTATTCCTGTTTCTTAGTCATTAGCATGGGAAAAAATAATTTGAGTGCCTTGTGTATGCTCCTGATTAGAACAACATGTTTCTTCTGTGTTGATCTTTCAGTATTCTGTGACTTGATTGGCTGTCCATTCTATTTTCATTCTTACTTATCTGGGGAATGGAGGAGGGCTGGATTGTCAATTAATATGCAGAATACTGAAAAGGCCAAATTAGTATCACACTAGAGTATGCCATGGAATATATTAAATATCGAAATCTTTCCTCATTTTAATGACAAAGATTTTATCTAGAACAAAAATAGCTGAAAATGAAACCTTTTACATTACAATGGGAATGGCGAATGGTAGCAACTTAACCCATTCTGCAGTAAGCTGATGACTAATGAAAATTCATTCATTCTGTAACATGTGCTTCTCTTACCACGACATTGATGACATCTCTGTCACTG
Organism: Hipposideros armiger; assembly: GCF_001890085.2. Lineage (NCBI taxonomy): Eukaryota > Metazoa > Chordata > Mammalia > Chiroptera > Hipposideridae > Hipposideros > Hipposideros armiger. Next base: position 23,076 of record NW_017733247.1, read on the forward strand.
TGTCAGGAGTGTGTTTAAAAAAAAATCTTAGTATCTTGACTGAGGGATGTATACATTCATTTGCTGGAGTGTCTGCCTATTAATAAAATTATGTGTTTTCCCAACTCCTATAAATTTTCCTGGAATCTGTTCTGAATTTCCCTCTTTAAGCAACATGATTGCTAAGACATTTCCATGTAAATTGAGACTTCCTATGTTTTATCTCTGATTCAGATAGACCATAATGGAATGATAGTGAAATGAAAATCTGTTTAGTGATAAATTGCTTGTATCATTTGATTAGAACATTTTTCGTTTTAACAAAGTCTGAGACATGGGGCAGTATCCTTCATGACTCTTAGAGAACGACATTTATGAGTAAATGGCGGTCATGAACAGAGACATCAGTGATGGCGCTTCTCTAGTCGAGATCCTTCTGGGGAGAGAGGTTCAAGAGTAATTTGATAAAATAAAGACAAATAGCTTCTTGATATCCTAGCTGTTAGAGTCTCATCCCAAGGCATGCTTTATTGTAGGAGTTTTACGGGACACGGCAAAAAATATATTTGAGATCGGCAAATAGCACAATTTGACTGAAAAATAGTTTGTGGAATGAGGTATGGGAGCCAAAATAAGAAGGCTTGACATGAACACATAATTGAGTATTTCACCTCATAGAGGGGGAAATTTATCCTTTATTTGCCAGACAGTGGAGGAAACTGTTGAGGAGTGAGGGATCTATCAGGATGTGTATTTAAGAGTGTACAAACGAGAAGTGGAAGATGGGGCGATTAGTTGAGAGGCCATCACAATATCAGTCTCAGCCTGACACAGGGCAGTAATAGGGAACAGACTTGAGAGACATTTGTGAGGTAGAGTGTATGGAACTTAGCAGCTATTTGGAAGTCGAGCGCAAGGGTAAGAAAACAAGTAAACTTGAACTTAAAATTCTGAACCTAGGCAATTGGGAGGATGCAAATGCCATGAATAGAAAAGAGACAGTAACATGGAAAGGTTGGTTTGGGATGGGAAGCATGGTTCGGTTATACACACAATAAACTGTAGGTACCAGCACAGATCTTTATGGAGAAGAGCAGCAAAGAACATTGGTCTAGAGCCAAGACAGGAACTGAGATGTCGATCTAAGCTCCTTCTTACAAAATTGATAATTGAGGTGGGAAAGGTCATTGCTGAGGTAGAATATGTAGAATGAGAGTTGAAGGGGGCTGAGAATAGACTTACGGGGTAAATTTTTACATGAAGGTATGGATAACCAGCATTGGTGAGGAAGTGGAGAGAAGGAAACCCTCATACACTGTTCATAGGAGTTTAAGTTGGTATGGTGGTTTTGAAAAATAATGGAGGTTCCTTAGAAATTAAAAATAGAATTATCATATGATCCAGTAACCCCTCTCCTGGGTATATTTCCAAAGAAAATGGAATCAGGAGCTTGAAGAGATAGGATATCTGCACTCTCATGTTCATTGCAGCATTATTCACAATAGCCAAGATATGGACTAAAAACCTAAGTGTCACTTGATGGATGAGTGAATAAAGAAAAAACATATACAATGGAATATTATTCAGCCTTTCAAAAGAGGGGAATCCTGCCACTTGTGACAGCACAGATGAATCCGGAGGACATTACGCGAAGTGAAATAAGCCAAATATAGAAAGATGAATACTTGCTTATATGTGGAACCTGAAAGTTGAACTCATAAAAGCAGAGAGTAGAATGGTTGGTTCCAAGGGTTGTGGGGTGGGGAGAAATGGGGAGACACTGGACAAAGGGTACAAACTTTCAGTTATTCAGGATGAATAAATTCTGGAGATGATAACGTATAGAATGGTTACTATAGTTGGCAATGCTGTGCTGTGTACTTGAAATTTGCTAAGAGAGTTGATCTTAAGTGTTCTCACCACACACACACACACACACACACACACAAACACACAAATAATAACTATGTGAGGTGATAGATATGTTAAGTTGATTGTGGTAATCATTCCACAATGTATATGGACATCAAAACATTAGATTATACACCTTAAATATATTACAAGTTTTACTTGTCAATTATACCGTGATAAAGCAGCAAAAATAAAATTGATGTAAATGAAAAAAAAAAAAAGGTATGGGAATAATGGCCTAGACTTAGAAAGCTCAGAGTGTGGCAGAATGTTCTCTTGATTGTCTTGGGGCCATGGGAGCACCCTCAGTCTCCTTTGAAGAAAATTCCCATGATGGGAGATGGTAGGAGCTCTTGAGGAAAAACTCAAGGATATTGAGCATATTTTCATAAGAGAAGAGGAACTTCTATGAAAGGGCATAACTGAACAGGTGTGTGGTACACAGACAGAGAATCAAGGATTGTTCTTGAGAAGGGACTGTTAGTCCCGAAGGCTGCCATAACAAACTACTGCAAACTGGATGGCCTAAAAGTGAGAGAAATGTGTTGTCTGATAGTTCTGAGGATGGGACATCAAAGAATCGGCAGGGAGCATTCTTCTTGGCTCTTGTAGCTTTGGGTGTTTGCTAGTATTCCTTGTGTTCATTGTAGATACATCACTCCAATCTCCACCTTCATCATCATGTGGCCTTCTACTCCCTTCTGTGTATTCTCTTCTTCTAAGGACCAGCCATATTGGCTTAAAGGCCTATCCTGCTCTAGAATGATCTCATCTTAACTAATTACATCTATGATGATCCTATTTCCATATAAGGCCACATTCTGAGGTATCTGAGGATATCAACATATCTTGTTGGGAGACCCAATTTAATACCCATTAACAGGGGCAGTACTGATGAAGGGGTTACTTAGGGAGGTGATTTCCAATGACAGGGATGGGAGGGGGCGGGCAGGAGAACAACAACGTTAGCAATAAAGAGGAGAGGGGTGCTAAGTAGACAGAATTTGGTGAATGGAGAAGCCCATAATATAACCAGTTCAGAAGCTCCTTCGGAGTGTTACAGAATTCTAGTCTTCCAGTCCTGACTACTTGGGTAGATGGGCCCATCTAATGAATAATTCAGAGTTCTAGACTGGGATAGGTGGGAGGATCCTACTGTCTGGTTTTCCCAGGATGCTAGGTAGTCAAGAACTCAGTAGGATTACAGTGGGTACTTTTTGCAGTGTCATACTGGCTTTGTGTCATTCCAAGATGCTGCTCTTTTCCGCGACACCTGGGAAATTATGGACATCCAGAAAGTTCTTTCTGTCCTAATATATTTTTACCTCTCCCTTTGGTCTCTTTTGGCTTGAGGGAAGGAAATAGCTTAGTTGCTGCGGGTTGTTAAGACTTAACCCATCGCCCATGTTACACACCCTCAGATGTGAGGAACCATCGTCGTCTATTTCTGTCTTGTTTTAATTATCGGGTATGATCTTTCCATTGATATTCTAATAAAGAGGTGATGATATAGGCGCCTGCTTTTCCCTCATAAGCTCTGGGGCTTGTAGCTTGCAACTTAAGAAATGACTTCCGTGAGTCTTCTGATAGATTCTTTCACTTCTTTGTCTCCCCCTATTATATTATTTTAAAAACGAAGACAGGATAATAAATGTTAGAGCTACTACCATCACTATAAGGGGCAAGGAAGCTGAAACATGATTTTCGAAGATACAATGAATCTGTGAGAGCATTGCATCTTTTCACTGCGGATTTGCACAGTGTGGCAGTATACCTCCTTTAATCAGTTATCATGTTTAGAAACAGCTTATTGAAAATGACAGGCCTGCAAGTCATCATTGCACATGTTATAGGGGGCAGAAGAGACCTGATTCTGTCAAATCTCTTACCATATGTGACTCCCTCTTCTTCTCCCCTCCCCCCACCAATTTGCAAATACTGGAAGCTTGTGACTATTATCTGACACGTGTTCAGAACCTTAAAATTTCAGGGTTGGAAGGGACCACAGAGGTTGTTGGGTTGGCACAATCGGTTTGAAATGTTAATGCAATACACCCATTTAATTAATTAATTTTGTTGTATATAAAATGCCTGCCCCTTGCCAAAACATTTAATAGCGATATATTTTTGGTGAGGCTCAAAAATAACGTAAGGGAAATTTTATTCCTATCATACAATTGAAAAGTACCCACTGATCATATTTTTAAACTATCTCAATACAGTTTTAAAAGAAGCTTTTTTTTTCTCTTGGATTATAAACAAGAACCAACTTTCCATTAACCGAAATGGATTCATTTTGAGATTAAAACAAAGTATTTTCAATGACACAAAGAAAAGAATACATAAAGAGCAGCTTTTTCCCTCAGATGTTCAGTACTCTGGAAAAATGATTTCCAGCAGGCAGAAATCAATTTGACAGAAGTATTAATGTTGTAAAATACTATGAATGAAAGGAAACATTTTAATTCAATTGAAAATTTCACTTTGTATTCCTACAGCTGAGTTCCATTGATAACACCACATTCCAAGTTGTGAATCATATTTAATTAATATTAACACTGGGTAATTGGCAAGAATAACTTCAAAGGAAGGCTGAGGAAATTGCAAATTGCATCTGCAGGTGCCACCACCTTGTAGACGCTTTAGAGGGACTCAAAGAAAGTGTGTACGATTTTAACAATTACTGTAGAAACTGATCAAATAGAGCATCATTTCAAAGCTGTTCTTCACCCTGCCCTTTCTTAATATTTAGGGCTTAGGAACCCCTAGGTAACACCGACTCCTGTTAATGTGAAATAGTAACAGCATTCAATAAATGCTTTCAAACCTAGGATTCGAATGCTCTAGTTAAGTGGTTAGTAAACAACACCAGTTGGATGCAGTGGAACCTACCTGGGAGCCAAGAGCGTCTCTAAATCCCTCTTCTTCAATTAGGAGACTCGTCTGAGGATTCATTTCCTTGTCTTTTAAATTGGGAGCTCTCTGCTCAGTGATCATCAAATGATAGAATACTTGGTGAATGTTCTTCATAAACTCTAAAGTGCTATTTGAATTGGGTATGACCAGTGAAAGGAATGGGGTGAACGGGGATTTTTTTCCCCAGTGAAGCTGTGGCAAAGCTGTAGATTATGATGAGGGTGATAGAGGTCCTCCCTGGTGTGTGGGACAAATAACCAGGGGACGTTGCTGGATTTGTTAATTACCTTATCCTCAGCCATATTCTGCCTGAAAGGTCAGGGAGGAGGGTTCAGCGTGGCCCCTGACCACCCACCTGCTCTGTTCCCCACAGCTACCATAGTAGGTCTTCTACCCAAAGTCTTATTCTTGGCACCCCCGGTATCCTTTGCGATGTGCTCCCATGAGTTCCTGAGCTGTGGCACCGCTTGTCACTCTGATTGTAATGCCAGTTTCTCTGTAGATGTCTACCACCAGGATGTGTTTTTTCCAATGGACGGACCCCCTCTCCCCTCACCCCCACACACAATATACAGCAGAGTACCTGGCACATAACAGGGGCTTCATGACTTTCTGTGGGATGACCGTTGTCACCAGATTCCTGGTTGTGTTGGTTTTGTGAACCTAGGACTCAGGCTGGCTCAGGCTCTGGGGGCTGAAAGGAACAGATGTTTTCAACAACGGTTTATGCGTTTTCTTTGCTAATGTGTAATCTATATGGGAAACTTTAGGGGCTTCCATGCTGTTCAAACACTTAGAATTCATTTTTTTTAAAATTGGCAAATAATACCCCTAATCCCTCAGGCCAATTAGTGCTGGGAAGTGGGTGAGAGCTTCTCACCAGCTGGGCATGAGTTCTAGATAATGCCATGTCCTAGCCATGAGACTTTGGGTGAATTATTTAATGTTGTTGTGCCCCAATTGCCTCATCTGTAGAATGGGGATAACAAGTGTATAAAATGTTGAATGGAATCATATATAACAGTGTATGGCTCAACAGCTGCTAACTCAGCACTGTGTTAGGAGCCTGTCCTCACCAGTGAGTGACTCAGGAATGGTCTTATTGCCCTGGGCCTGTATCTGGCTTGCTCAGTGAGGAAATACGAAGGCAGAGTGAGGTCTAAGCAAGTGCTCAAAGACCGCCAGAGCTATCCATTCCTAAAACTGGCTCCGTCCCTCCTAGCAGTGACCGATCTTATTACGATTTTTCCTTAGCATGACCGATCTACTCCACAGAACAGTGTTGGCACTAGTTGAATGCATGAATTACCAATGTTGTCTCACCCAATCTGCTTGCTCCTTTTCTTTTCTGAAACTTTGAAGTATGAATTGATTCAGCCAGCATTTATTGTGTACACCCACCCCCCATCTCCATTCACGCTCATGCTGGGCTGTCAGGGTCCAGCGATGAACTGTGGCCTCTGCTTTTCAGCTGGTCACCGTGTATCAGAGGATGCAGAGATACAAACAAACGACTACAGAAGGATGTGCTCATTGCCTCAATGAAGCATCATTTAGAGGTATGGCCCAAGAACGCAGTGCCTGAGAGAGGGCATCTTGGGTTCATGAAACGGAAAGCCCTGGCATCAGGCAGCCGAGGGCAGAGTGTGTGGGCCTCAGGCGCCAAGCAGTGCACCATGTGATATGAGTGAAATTCATTTAGGTAACTTAACTTCAACAGGAACATTGATGTTTGAGAAAAGGAGGCAGCACCAAAACTGAATATAGAATGAGATGCCAACTTTTTAGTGTTGTGTATGTTTGTGCAATGTTTAATTTAATATGTGATATACATATATGCACTCATATATGGTTTTTGACAATTCTTTTTTCTCGATCTACTGATGACTGTTCAGATGTATCCTCTTATAGATCGTTGGTGTATGATTTTCCCTGCAGCGTTGGCCCCTGTTGTCCCCTATCGCTCCCAGCCAGCATCACCCATGCCCTTGGCAGCAGTTTCAATTTTGTTCAGTTTCTGAGTCTGAGCCAAGGCCAGTAGTGTGTCCCCAACTCCAGCCCTCAAGTTTCTGGGCTTTGGAATGACTTTGCTATGATTGAACCTGTACCTGGTGGTCCCAGGGTGAGCCCAGAGCCCCTTTATAGGTCACTACAAACTTGCAGTGTTGTCCCACCCCTGACTCACACTGTGGCTCCCTAGGAGTGGGGCTCTGCCTGAGACTCTGGCCTCTTCCTGGTGAACTCCTTCACCTGATTGGTGGGGACGCCTGGTCCTCTGCCTCTACCCTCACAGCTGCTGAGGTCTGACTATACGTGAAGCCACTGACCAGAGCCTTGACTAGCCATTGGACCCCTAGTGTGTGCTGGGCTCTGGACTCTGTCTAGCTTGTCGTCTTTATATTTCTCATGTTCTTTTAGTGTCAGATCCCTCAAATAAGGGAGTTTAACCTCAGGTGATGCTTTGAGTTTCTCCCTCAGAGATTCCCATGCAAATGCTTAGAAAGGGCCAGGATCTGTCATATCAAGGGTGTGGCCCCTGTTCTGAGTTATTTTTTCCTGCTTCACATTGTTCTCATTTCCAAATGGATTGGTTTCCAAGGGCTGCCATGACCAAGTACAACAAACCGGGTGGCTTCAACAACATCAATCTGTTGTGTCATGACTCTGGAGGCTAGAAGGCCAACATCAAGGTGTAGGCAGGGTTGGTTTCTTCTGAGAGATGTGAGGAAGAACATGTTCCATGCCTCTCAGTGAGCTTCTGGTGGTTTGCTGGCAATAGTTGGTATTCCTTGGCATGTAGAAGCATCAACCTGAATTCTGCCTTTGTCTTCATATGGCATTTTCCCTGGTGTGTGTGTGTGTGTGTGTGTGTGTGTGTGTGTGTGTGTGTATCCAAATTTCTCCTTTCTATTAGGACCCACCCTAAANCTGGTGTGTGTGTGTGTGTGTGTGTGTGTGTGTGTGTGTGTGTGTATCCAAATTTCTCCTTTCTATTAGGACCCACCCTAAACCAATACAATCTCATACAAGATGAATATGACCTCATCTTAATTAACCACAACTGTAGTGACCCTTAATTACATCTGCAATGAAAATAAGGTCACATTCTAAAGGACTGGGAGTTAGGACTTCAACATATGTATTTTGGGGGGATGCAATTTAGCCCATAATACCAACCATAATGGTAGGGTTGAACCCTGATTTATGGAGTTCTGTCTGAAAGGAACCTACGTTTGTCCTGGTCCTTAAGATGGATTTCAGGCCTTGGGTTACCCAGATGCTCCCGAGGGCTTAGCTTCTCTCACTGGGCTGGCCAGCCCTGTTTCTCCTTCTCTCTGCCAGCTGGTCTGTGCATGCCTCACATCTGAATGCCTGAGTCATGATAAGAGTGTGCTTCTCCTGTGCCTCGCCCTAGCCCAAAAGGAATCGCATTCTTTTATTTCCCTCCCCAAAGCCATTTTCTTGCTAAAGCCATTCTGTTGGGAAACTCCAGCACTAGATGAGAGCTTTAAGGTGCAATCTGTACTTTACTGTGTTGATAGAAGCACATTGTATAAAAACACCCTTTTGCAGGAATGAAGCAACATCAGAATCGTTTTATGTGATTTTCGCAGGCCCTGAAAGAGTTGGCTTGAGAATTAGGAGTGTGTTTTCCCAGTTTGCTTCATCTCTTATCAACTGAGCAATAATTATGGTTTCCTTGAAAATAAATGGCTCAAAAAGAATACAATCAGAAGGCTGTATAAGATGAACATAGTTTATTGAAAAAGGTGCCAATTATTTCAAGGGTCATGTCCCTTGGCAAGACTGTGCCACAGTCTTTGTTCTCTGTCGTCTGCCTGTTTGACAGATCCTGGGCTTCTTCCTTGGCTTCTTTCAGTGTTACCTGATGAGAGCCATTTCATGATTCACTGGGGGCCCCACAGGGGAAGGCAGGGGAAAGGAGAGAAAGTGCAACTCAAGTCAGCACATTCTGTTTCTTGGGAACAGCTCTGGGAAGAGGCTGGCTTGGGAAACGAATTTTAAGTAATGATTTAAACATATCTTCTGGCAGTTGTAGCAAAAAAAACCCCCAAAAAACAATGCCTCTTGTAGCAGCTCAGATACACTTCAAAGGCAGCGGTACTTGGCCCTGAGACTCGAGGGCCACGTTTGCATCATGTGTCACGGCGGGCATGCATAGAAAGAGCTAGTAAGCGAAAGAGAGGTGTGCAGAGTACACTGCTAGCCGTTGGTGTTTGATGTCATGGAGGGCAACCACTGTGTCCCCTTCAAAATGACGCTCCATGTTATTGCCAGATGTAACCCCATGTTAGATGGGACTATTTGTGGGAGATCCTGTGAGATTTCATTCAACAAATGTTTGAACACCTACTGTGTGTTGGGGCCTCATTCTAGGAGGTTAGGGATACAGTGTTGGATGAGTCAGACTTGATTCCTGCCCGTGTAGGGTTTCCAGTTGAGTTTACTTTCTTTATGTGTCTTATTTCCTTTTAGTTTCCTATCTCTGGGCTATGGGAATTCAACCTAAATCCACAGTGTGAGATACCTTGGACTGAGAGTCCATGAAAATGCCAAGAAAGGGCCTGAATCTGTTTCATCAGTAATTTGACCCTGTGGGTGTTGTGGAGATGCCGGAAGTCTGGCGAGGTTCCCATGGCATGCTGGGGGTAAGGGACACATATCTGAAGGGAAAAGTACACATATGCATGTGTGTGTGGGCACATACACAGGGGTGGGCCTAGATGGAGGAAGCCCACCTGCATTTCCGGTGGGGCATGAATTTGGGGCCAGAGCTCTGTGAGGCCTGACAAATAGGGCAGATGCAAAATCAGAAAGTAGGTGACTATGCTCAATGTATTACTCTTCTTTCAACTAGCTTTGAGTGTTCCTTGTCTACAAGTATGTAACAACATTCATGATTGCAAGATGTCCTAAAGGTATAGGACTTCTGATATTTAGACTTATGACTTCAGGCCCCGAGCATCTTGTGTGTTCATGACTCATATGACAAATTATTGGAGCCCATCGGAAGTTCCAAGAACTATGCTAGATGCTGGGAACTCAAAGATCTGATGTCTGATGCTCTCACCTGATGCCCTCAAGGGACTTCAATTCCAGTGAGGAGACTGATTTGAAAAGAAAACAAATAAACAAGTTAATAATTATAAATTTTAGCTAACAAGCATAAGTCATGTTTTAGAAAGACATAAATAAGTGCGTGTTTATGGTTTATTTGCGAGATGACTGGGAAGCCAGTGAGACTAGAACCCAGCAAGGGAGAGGGTGGCAGCATGTGAGGTCAAGAGCAATCAAAGGCACGATTGACTAGTTTCATCGGCCATGACAGGAAGGATGGATTTTATCCTCAAGCAACAGAAAGCCTTCGAAGGGCTTTAATTTGGAGAGTGGCATGATATGATTGTGATTTTAAGGAAATCATGTGCAGAAGCTAGACTGTAGGGGCAAGATGGAAGCAGAAGATAAGTTAGAAATTTATTGCAGGTAAGGTCTGAGGCTGGCTTGGACGAGAATGTGGGTAAAGGCAAGGGGGTCTGTGAGCTGATGTAGATACAAGTAGAATCGAAGTCCCAGGCCTGGGAGAATGTGGTGACTTGATACTACAAGAATCTAAGCCATTGGAGTATTATTCAGTCATAAAGAAGAATGAAATCTTATCATTTGCAATGATATGGATGGACCTAGAGAACATTAGGCTAAATGAAATAAGTCAGATGGAGAAAGACAAATACCATATGATCTCACTTATATGTGGGATCTAAAGAATAGAATAAATGAGCAAACCAATCAGAAACAGCCTCAGAGATATAGAGAAGAAACTGAAGGTTGCTAGATGGGAGGGGGTGGGAATGAGGGGAAGGCATTAGACAGCATAAATAGGTAACTACAACATTGCCACAGGGATACAAAAGGCAGTTTGGGGAGTATAATCAATAATGTTGTGAAGATTTTGTAGGATATCTGATGGACACATGTCTTATTCGGGAGACCACTTCATGGACACTATAGATGCCTGACCGCTGCAGTATACACCTGAAGCTGAAGCTAAATAATATTGAATGTCAACTATAATTTTATATATATGTATAGTCTTGGGATATGGAGTTCAGCATAGGGAATAGAGTCAATGAAATTATAATAGATAACATATGATGTCAGAGAGGTAATAGATTGGGGGAGGGGGGTGATCACTTTGTGAGGGGTGAAATGTCTAACTATTACATTGTTTTGTACACCTGAAATTAGAAAGAAAGAAAGAAAAAAAGAATCTAAGCCATTGAAACAAATCTCCAGTCAGACATGTTGGCCCCAAACAGGGTACATCCTAGAGCCCTTAGACTGGAACAGGTGTGTTCCAGATGAGTATGCAGCTCCCCTAAAAGGATGATTCAGAGGTAGGAAATCATGTGAATCATTACCTGGCAAAATTTCACTCCAATGAATGCTTCAGTGAAAAAGAACTAAAAAGATAAGTGTCCCCAGGTTGTTGTTACTTTTTCTTTTTTAAACAAAATCCATTTAGAGATCTTTATTGCTATTTTTCCTGGGTTCTAGGAGGCCCTGGAATTTAGAGTGTTCTTGTTCGTAGTTCTAAACATTTTCCTCTTAACTCGTGTTTCTTGTGGCTTGTTTACTGGCCTGTGTTACTGATTCATTTCAAGGCTCACTAATCATTTGGTTTTCTGAACCACATTTTTGTCCTGGATCCACATGGCTAAGGGTCACAGAAATGGATGATTTGACACTTTGGTCTCTAAAAATTAGGTTTAGTGCATTCATTAAAGGATGTAAAATTATGATCGGATGTAACTACTTTTGATTTGTAAATTCCACAGGCACCATATTATATTAAATGTGAATGTTTGCTTACCAAAAAGTCTCAATAAAGCTTCAAAGGCAAATGGAGGCTCTCTTGGGCCCTTCTCTCTCTCTCTCTCTCTCTCTCTCTCTCTCTCTCTCGCTCTCTCTCTCTCTCGCTCTCACTCTCGCTCTCTTTCTCTCTCTCTCTGTGTCTTATTGTCCCCAAATCCAACATTCTCCTTAGATAATTCATTGAAAGGAGGAAGCTAATATTTATTAATGCTTATTACTTTACATGTATCATCTAATTGGGTTTTCACTATGTCACAAGGCATATTTTGTTCCTATTTTACAGATGGAAAAAACCAAGGCTCAAACAAAATATGCAACAGCCTAAGATAACCTAATTAGTAACTACAATAGTAGTGTGGATACAAACCTAGGGTTCTCTGACTCTAAAGTTCATGTTGTTTTTACTCTGTGTTGCTATTTCCCTTTTGAGCTCGCAGACTTTGGTTTCTGCCATCATAGGTCCCATCCTTGCCTGGCCAAGCATGGAAGATGAAGAGATAATGCCCTGTCACTTCCTTACCTTTCCTTGCCTCTGTTCTCACTCATTGCACTCTGCACGGTACCTTCTGCACACTTTCTAATGTATGTGTTTGGCTCTTCTCCCATCTTCTGCAGATGCTGCATCCTAGTATCTATTCAGAGCTGTTTTCATTTTTTGAGACCCAGCGTTAATGATCCCTCCTTGGTGAAGCCTTCCTGGGTTCCCTTAAGTAGCATTTGTTGAGTTCTTTTCTGTGATTGTAACCCTTTGCACACACCTTTAGGGAAAAAAATATTTCTTTCACTGTCTCAGTTAGGACTTAAACTGAAGACAACGAGGGAACGTGGGGTTCTGAAACTTAAGACGTCAAGGAGTACATTGATTGGGCTTCAGGTAGGTTTAGCTCCACATTTTGAGAGGAAGTCAACAGCCCTGGGTCCTGTTTCCAGCTCTGGGCCTGGCTTTCCTGTGCGTTGGCTTTCTTCTCAGGTCTCTTTCCCATGGTGGGAAGAGGGCCACCAGCAGCTGTGGGCTCGCGTATTGCCAGTTTAGCAACTGCATTAGTGTCCTGGGGCGGCCTTAACAAATTACCACACACTGTGTGACTTAAAAGAACAGAAATGTATTCTCCCACAGCCGTGGAGCCAGAAACCCAAAATCAATGTATTGGCTCCGAGGGATAATCTGTTGTGTGCCTCTCTCCTAGCTGTTGGTGGCTGCCAGCATTTCTTGGCATTCCTTGGCTTGTGGCTGCATAACTAATTTCTGTCTCCATTGTCACGTCGGCTTCCTCTGGGTGTCTGTGTCTTCTTTTCTGTCTTTTAGAAAGGCACACTTCAGGGCCCACACTAGCTCAGGATGATCTTATCCTGAGTTCCCTCCCTTAATTATGTCTGTAAAGACCCTTATTGCAAGTAAGGTGCCATTCTGAGGTTCGGATGAATGTAACTTCTGGGGGGAATACCATTCAACCAATACAGTAATGTTGGTTCCAGCAGAGGTCCAGGCTTAGCCCCACTGTGTTGGGTTACAATCCATTCCCCAAGAACCCCTGTGACCTAAGAAAGGCACTGTTCATTGTGGCCATGCACGGGTCGCCTTGGAGCTGGGGACAGGGAGGCAGGGTGAGCCCCACTTGAAACACATGTTCAAGGCTACAGAGAGGGATCACCCCTTAAAGCTGAATTGAGGTGCTGTTCTAGAACAAGAAGGAAAAGCTGCCAGGCAGGTGGGCCACCCAGATGTACTGCACACACTGCGTGGTGTTGGTCTGTTGACATCTCTGCCTCCCACCGTGACCATGGCCTTGGCCTTCTCAGGGGTAGCAGCCACCTGGTCTTTTTTATCAGTGCCTGGGACATGATGGAGCTCGGGCAACGTGTATGAAATGAAGTTACAGGAGCTGAAATGTCCCTGCCAAGAGGGTTGAAATGTAACCATGAATGATGATATTTGTCAGAAATATCATGTTGAGGTGTTCTCCTGCGCTTTGAGAAGGGTTTGCGTTCTGTCCTGCCTCTCCCAGCCCTAGGGTCCTGGGAACCAAAGGACTGAACCCAGGGGCTTCGTGCGCGTTGACGTGAGCCGTGTCAGCCTACCCAACAGCTGTCTGTGCTGAGGTGTAGACTGCCCATCACCTGCCGTGGAGCCCAGTCTGTGAAAACGGCACAAATCCCACAGCAACCAAAGCGCCACCCTAATAGGGCTTCTTAGCCACGGGCCAGTTCTTGTCACCAGCTCATTGGACAGCAAACCGAGGAGCCCAGCTCAGAGGGAAAGAACTAGAGCCTTTAGTTTGGCTGTAATAAACACAGCCGAATCCTCTATTTTCAGAGAAGCTCTGTGAATTCTGTTTATGGTTTCTAAGTCAGTGACTTCGTGATTTCTTTATTTAAAAAATTGGAATTCTCTGTGGGACTGTCAGGAAGCGAGGAAGCTTTATGTGTTCTATGAGTCTTGAAGGGCGAAAGGCACTCTGGGAAGGCTGTATTATTGAGAGCTGATTTGAAACATGTACATATAGATGGCGTGTTGGATATATTCAATTGTATCACTTCTTTATTTTAAAATTGCAACTCCTTTATTTTAAAGAACTTCTTTATTTAAGCAATGTCTTGATTTTTCTCCTTTCTACCGATTCTTCCCATGTGATGATACAAGTACAGCTTTTCCATCCCCACGCTGGAGGATTGTTTTGCCTTGTGCTCTTAGTCCTCTAGTCACTTCTAAATATATGAAAAGTCTTATTTCAGTTATTAAAATGTCCAGTCTAATGGGGTCAAACTTTGAAATTTAGCCAAAGTTTCTTCCCCGCCATCGGTTGGGGCCGCTTTAGGCTGGTGCCCTGTGATGGAGAAGGGGGTGGGGCCTGTGGCGCCCTGCCCCAGCTACCTGGCCCTGCTTTATATCTCATAGCCGTTAAGGAAGCACTGGACAAGGTATTCCTGATGTGGAATGGCTACAGTACCTGTCCTTCATTAAGGGTATTTTTTTTCCTCTCTTCCCTATTTATTTTTTCCTTGGAGGAACTTCGGTTTTCTCCCTGGCTCTTGGCATTGGGCCCTCCATGTGGGCCGACATATGCTTTGGGTCTTGATCTCAGCAGCATGAACTTGTGAGTTCAGCTTTTCTCTCCCTTGCTTGTAAACAAAAAGCTGGAGGTAGGACTTGATTAATGAAGGGGGAACAGGAGCAGAGCTTGGGTTGCTCTTGTTGATGCTGTCACAGGCGATGTCTCCCAGTCACGCTGGATAAGATGTATTGCGGGCTGGCTGGAGGCACGGCACCGTGATAGGCACTCTGGAGAAACGCAAAGATGGCTGGGATCTGACTGCAAGACTCTAAGAGCTTAGAGCTGGGAGGAGGGAAAATAATTGCTGGAGAGAGGTAAAGGGCACAAGTTGAATAAGTGCAGAGGCTGAGGTGATTGGCTTCAGCCGGGAACATTGCAGGAGGAGAAGCATTGGGCTGGGTACCGAAGGAAGAAGAGATCCTTATAAATGGAGATCAGAGAAACAGATGATAGCATTTCAAACAATGTGTGCTTCGTAAAGACGTGCATTAATAAACATGCAAGATTGCTTTGGATTTTATTTTTTTTTCTTTGGAATTCTTATAAAAATAAGAATTATAAAAATAAAATGAGTTTGCTTCTTCTGGCATGCATGCAGGGTAGACCAGCAGACTGGAGACCTCAATTTTATGAACAAGATGGACCTGCTGCATTGACAGCACGTATGTGTTTGAGTTTCTAATGTTCTTGGTGTGCATCTTTTTTTTTTTTTTAGCTGAGCCATCCTGCTACCTATTGGTAGCTCAGCGGCTGCTCAGCTCGGGCTGGACTCAAACCGCTGTTGCTCAGAGCTCAAACTCTTGAGCGAGCTCTTAATCAACTGAGCCACTTGGCCGGTGCTTGGTGTGCATCTTTTTATCTCATACCTTTACCACGTTCATGGTGACAAACATTTTTTACCCTGTTCTCACCCTGAAACATTCAGTGGTTTGAATGTCATTGTCATTGGAACTGTGATGATTCCTTCACTCGCTTTCCATAGCAGTGATTCCTAAGCAGGCACCAGGATGGGTGGATAAGTTTGTGAAGGGGCAGAAACACTTCTTAATATCCTCAGGGTTCGCCATAGTGATTGGGGCCTGGAATCCCTGTCTCCCTCAACACATCTTACCTCTTATAGATGTGACACAAATTGCATTATGGCTTTAATGACTTGTAGAGTCTAAAGTTTATTACAACCTCATGTCCCCCAGGTTATGGATGCTTTGTGTTCACCAGAACTGTGAAGCTAATCTCTCTAATGAAGGTGACTTGTGGATTTATGTATTGTTTACTATAATGAACATGGTCTAGAGTATACTTGAAGTTTCCTGATCTACTCCCACCATTCAAGTACTCAAGTTCACAGCTGCTGGAGACAGCAAGATGACTACAGTTCAGCCTATCTCCTTAAAAGGATTCACCCCTTGTGCTTGCAAGTATCTTGAAGAGCAGCCCAGCGTAGCTCTGTCCTTTTTTCACTATTCTAGTAATGATTTCTTCCTTGGTTACCAATTCTTCTTAGAGGGTGGGAAACACTTGTTTACCCTTGAAAGACAATATATATATACATATCTTTAGTGATCTAGATATCTTTAGTGATTTTTTAAGCCCTGCATTACATTATGAGATAATAGACAGTTTTTTTCACTAAGTGAGGAGGGAAAACCACAAATGTGATTTCTAGAAGGTCATGTTTCTGCTCAGGCCCCCAATACTTTTATAAAATACCTGGTCTCACGTATCCAGGTTCTATCTTGTTAGGTACTCAAAACGTTACTCAAGTGACCAGCACACAGCACTGTCTCCTGGGGATTTACATTTAAGAGGGGACGTTACTTACAGTGGTTGGGTAATTCTATATTGAGACTCCAGGATGGCAGGTATGAAAATATTTTGCCCAGAGATTTCAGGAAACACTTTCACAAAATGTTGATGTGTGAACTGATTGGGGTAGAAAGGGGGCTGACATTTGAAGTAGAGCGGAACAGTATTTGCAAAAGTTGAGAAGCAAGAAAGGATATGGCAATTTTAAGGGCGTGCAAATGTTTTGGGGAGGCAAATACAAAGAGTCTGGGGGTGTATGGGGCTTATGGGGGTGTGGATGACAAGAGGTGTGGCTGGAAAATCAATGAGGACAGGATTGTGAAGGACCTTTTCTCCAAACTAAGGTGATAAGGCTATTGATGGATTGAAAACAGGGCAGCAGCGTGGCCATATTTGTGTTTTAGGGAGGCCCCCCTCTGACAGGACAGAGACTCCATTCATCTGTAGGCAGCGAGATGAGTTAGGAGGTTCTTGCAATAGTTCAGGAAACAAGTGACGAGGCCTTAAATAAAGCTGTGGTAGCGAGGATGGAGGTGAGGTGACAAATAGGAACACTGTTAGGAAGCAGAATCAGTAGGTCTTTGTAAGCAACTGGATGTACAGAGTGAGGGAGAAGGAAAACTCAGGGATAACGCTCAGACTTCTGGCTTGGACGCTTGTGTGGACAGTTCTGCTATAAACCCAAATGAGGAAAACAAAAGGAAATGTCTTAGCGTGAATTAATGATTTAAAAATATTACTGAGTACCTTGCTCTGTTAAGTGTACAGGTATGATTGTCGATTATATGTGTCCCCTTGGCTGAGCCATGCTGCCCAGAGATATGGTCAATTATTCTGGCTCTCTCTGTGAGGGTATTTTTGGAATGAGATTAACATTTACATCAGTGGACTTTGAGTAAAGCAGATTGCACGCCCTAAGGTGGGTGGGCCTCACCCAATCAGTCGAAGGCCTGAATAGAACAAAAGATTAGCCTCCCCCAAGCAAGAGGGAATTCTGCAGCAGATAGTCTTTAGACTTGATCTGCACCAGTTCTTCCCTGGGTCTCCAGCCTGCTGGTCTGCCTTGCAGATTTTGGACTTACCAGCTTCCATAATTGCATGAGCCAAGTCCTTAAAAGAAATTTCTTTCTCTATTTACATACCCTGCTGGTTTTGTTTCTCTGGAGAACCCTGATGAATACAGCAGTTTCTGGGGCCAGGCTGCCATTGGTCCAGCAGTTGCTCAGTGATACAACTATGTGATGACATTAGGCAAGTGACTTCTCCAAGCCTCCCTTGCCTCATCTGTAGACTGAGGATAACAGTGGTCTTCACCTCGACGGGTTTTGTGATGATGAAAAGAGAAAATCCATGTAAAATTTTAAGTGTAGGGTCTAGCATGCAGTAAGCTCTTAAGAAACGTTTGCTGTTAGTATAACCAGGAAAACATTAACACTAGAATACATTTCCTGGTGTTAATCACTGACAACAGCTCAGATTGTTACCTTTCCCAGGAGGGATTTACGTGATAAGAAGGATCAGAGTTTTCCATTAGAAGAATTAGCCTCTTAGCTTAATAATGCTTTGCACATTGAACTGACAAGTAAATATTTGTTGAATTATTTCCCAGTACCCATGATGGGATCAGAGAACCACAGCAGGTTAGAAAGGGAGAAACTGAGGCCCAGAGAGATGAATGGCTTAGTAACGGGCATAGAGGGAGTTAGTGGGAAATCTAGCACCAGGCCTCAGGTGCGCTGGCTTCTGCCTGGTGCATGTTCATTGCAGCAAGGGGCCGACCCTGAAACCACACCATGTGCCAGTCGCCAGGTTATCAAGCCATCCCGTGCAGAGTGGGCACTATTCTATACCCTTCTTTGGGTAGCAAAGTGCAGGATAGTCATCGGGTGACCAGTTTGGTAAAATCCTTAAAGGGCTCATTCCTGAATGGACCAAAATGTGTAAGGGGCATTAGGTTATTATTATTATTATTATTATTGTTATTACATGAAAATGTTTTCAGGATTATCAGCTTATATGAATATGGACCAAAAGAAGACAAAGAGTCACACATTTTGTTCTTTTTTTCTGGTCAAGCTCTTGCACATGTAGGGTGTGCTCAGTGTGGGCACACCGACTCTTTGTTCATTTCCTCCTTAATCCCCTGCCACCTGCCTCTTCTCTACTCGTCCTAGTGAAATGTCTTCCCTGGAAGTTCTCTCTCAGAGGCCAACGCCAAGGCCTTTCGCAGCCCTCTCCCTTTACGAGCCCTCTCCATCATCCGCTGCTGCTGATCCCCTTGTCTCCTGGAAGCTGGCTCCTCCAGCAGCTGGCAGAGCTCCTGCTTCTGTTGCCCCCTTGGCACCTTTACCTCCACCCACCCTAAGGGTGAATGCTTCTGAAGGATGTGTTCTTGGCAAGCTCCTTCAAGCTTTCACTTTCAACTATGCGCTGCGCGCTGATGGCTCCACAAATGACATCTAAAGTCCTGATACCTCCTCCAAGCTCCAGACTCATGCCCGCTCCCTCATGTTCATCCTCCCTTCCTTTCTCTCTCCTCCTTCCCATTCTGGGCCAGGCGCAGGACTAGGGGTAACACGTGAAAGCCCCCGGTGTTGCCTTGCTTGCCCAGGTCAGTGGGGGAAGAGACAGATGTGGGCTCACACCATCATAGCAATCCTAACAACTGGAAAAGTGGAGATGAAGCTGTGCCTAAGAGTAAAGTTATATTATTAATGTTGAGGTTATTAAAGTTAAATTATTAATGTTTAATTCTCTCTGGGTAGGGGTGATGGCGGGGTAGGTTGGTTCCATGAGGCCCATATGAGCTGAATTGTGGAGAATAGAAGGGGTTAGCCACGTAAAAAGGACTCCAGGGACCATTCTTCTCCATTGCACAGGGAATGAGAAGCAGGCATTTGCAATGGCAAGTGTTATGTGTGACTGGGGTACAGGCGACCCAGAGGTCGGGATCGGGGCTGAAGGGAGTTGGGCCAAATAAGAGAGAATAGGCTGGGAATATGGACAAAGGCTAGCTCAAAAAGGACCCGTGCTATTCTAGCATTTTTTTTTCCAACAGTCTTCTCAACACCTCTAATTAGTATCTCCTTCTTATAATCTCTCAGACTGAAGTGATCTTTTATTTCTAATAGTTCTGTTCACCATATTAAATTTCAGCTAATGAGGGGATACCTAGTGGTGGGTGTTTTGTTCATAGAATGAGTTTCTTTCTGGTAAAGGAAAGAAAGGTTGATTTTGATAGCAAGCCTTGACTCCAACCCAAACCTGCCTTAAATAGTAAGTGCATTTTTCTTCCTACATACCAAGAAGGCTGAAAGTGTGTCATGTCCAGGGTTGGTTATGTCAGCGTCCAGTGGAGGCCGCGAGGATTTCGCTTCTTTCCATGTTTCCACTCGGCTGTCCTTAGCTCGTGGTCTTTCTCTTCATCCTTCTGCCCTCATTGTCTCATTGTCGCAGGTCCAGGTAGCACATGTAGATGGCAACATCTATTGAGAAACAGAGGGACATTTCTCTTTATGGGTATCTCTACTTTATTTATTTTTTATCTCTACTTTTTGAGGAGCAAACATAAACCTTTCCCAGGAAGCTACAGAAGGCCTCCCGTCATGTCTTCTTGGCCAGAATTCTGTCACAGGCCTATTTCTAAATCAATGCTTGGGTAGGGAAGTAGAAACACAATGGTAGAGGCCGACCACGCATTCTTAATGGTGGCAGGATTGCCACCATAGTGACAGAAAATTGGTTTGGGATGAGGAGGGGTTTAGTTCCTATGCTGCTGTTACACTACCACAAACTTAGTGGCTTAAAAGCAACACGGATTTGTTATTTTATGACTCTGGAGGACAGAAGCTCACAGTGTGTCTCCCTGGGTGATAATCATAGTGTGGGCAGCGCTGCATTCCTTCTAGAGGCTCCAGGTAAGAGTCATTTGCTTACCTTTCCCCCTCTTCTTGAGGCTGTCTGCATATCTTTGCTTGTTGTCCCCTCTTTCCATTTTCAAAGCCATCAATGACCGATTGAGTCTTTTCATGATGCCCCCTCTCTCTTTCTGATCTTCTGCCTCCTTTTTGCTGTTTTAAGGCCCTTTGGGATTACATTGGGCCACCACGATAATCCGGGATAACCTAACATAGTCACAGGTTCTGGAGATAAGGACGTAGAAATGTTTTGGAGACCATTATTCTGTCTATCACAGGGACAACATCTTAGATGTTACAGTGGTTTGTTGTCCTCTAAAGTATGTAAATAGTATGTAAACAGATGTATATAGTATACCTGGGGTATTAAAATTTAATGGGGAGGGATTTGGGGAGTCTTTGAGGAAAAAAATGTCTACAAAGGCTCTATAGAGGGAAAGAAGGTGGAGAAATACTGAATTAGACTAACTAACCAAGGTTCACCATGGGGTTTGGGAAGAGCCCCTGTGCCCTGAGGCTAATGGCCAGTGCTTTGTGAATGACCCATGAGCTAGGAGGAAGGGGAATAGCTGTTGAGGCTACAGGTAAGCAGGATCTGCTCCAGGAAAGTGGTCTGAGGCTGGGGCAAAAGAAAGGGTGATCAGTCACCAGGCAATGGCGGAGAACCATTAACTCTGGTAGGGATGGAGTCACGCAGACTCCGGATGGTTTCTGCCACTATTGGCTCTTTCTCTCCGCTGAGTTTTATTGTTTTTATTTTATCTTTTAATAAACAAAATGATGTAGTATGTATCCTCAGAAAGCATTGAAGTTTGATTGTCATTGACTTTTAAAAATATGTAAATGACCTTCTAAAATCCTTCAGCTGTGCTTATATAATATGTGTCATGTTTGGATAACTTGAAGTAATGATATGTGTTTGGAAAATGAGATCAAAATAGTTGATTGGAAATGTTATCATGAAATTTCATATTTCTTTTATGTATGCTCTTCTTTATATATGGGCACCATTTTTTTTTTCTTTTTCAGTAATCAATTGTTTATCTGGAAGTTAACCATTTGAAATTTTATTACTTCATGAACTGCTTACAAAGCTTTGGAAAATTACTGCTAATTGTAAAATAATTGTACCACTTATCATTACTCAGTCAAGAAAAATGGGCATTTATATGTGCTTTAGCAATATTTGGATAGGCTGTTACACCTCTTCCTTTAAAGTAGTCCTGATTGCAATGCAAATTGCCAGCTGTGATGCCACTACTGAAAATTGGAATGGTAACAATCTCTTCTAGTTGACATCCCCTGTTGACAGTGGGTACTTCCGATAGTTGTACTCAGTCATCTTTGGATCTGTTCGCTAAGAGGATAAGCGTGTAGTCTTTTCAGCGGCCATACCTTACATCATCATATAGTCATTCCGATGGCATGTGTGCCTTCTCTCCTTAACAGGAATTATGATTTTCCTCTGCTGTCAATGCAGTCTCCAGCATTCTGTCAGGCTTAGTACTGAGGTTGGTGTGGAGGGGAGGGAGAGGTTGCTCTGTGAACATTGAATTCAATTCCACAAGCGTTATTAAATGCCTATTCTGTGCCAGGGTCTGTATTGGGGGTGGCTAAAAGGGAACAACCAATGCTGCCAAGCATCTGAGGTCTAAGAAGATGGATGGATGATATAATGGTGGTGTGTAAAATGCCACGAAAGCTTAGATAGAGGAGCAGAAAGAGGCATCAGGGAAGACTACAAGAGGAGGCGACATTTGATCTGGGTCTTGTTAGTGCAACTAAAGTAAGAACATGCTATTTTAAACTAGAGCCACATTCTAAGGAGGGTGGAAGGAGTTTAGATAAGCCTAGAACTGCATTGGGAATAAACATGGCTACAGCCAAGTGCTTCTAGCTAAGGATTTCTCAGCCCTCAGGATTCTCAGCCCCAGGACATTTTGGGCTGCATAATTCATTGTTGTGGGAGCCTGTGCTGTGCATTGTGGGATGTTTAGCAGCATCCCTGATCTGTACCTCCTGGATGCCACTCACTTGTGACAATCAAAAATGGCTTTGGCCATTGTCAAATGCCCCTTTGGGGTCAAATTCATCCCCTGTTGAAAATCACTGTTCTAAATAATGGAATGAGAAGCATACAGAGCCCCAAGCAATGCTAAAAGGAGGAAAAAGAGAACAAAAGAATGGAGTGGAAAAGAAGAGTAAAACAGAGTCAGGGAGATGGTAAAAGGTTAGGCCACCAAGGAGGGTTGCCTGGCCAGTAAAAAATTCCTGGAGGGGGAAACTTTAAAAAAAAAAACAACAGTCATGTCTACTGGCCAGCTTGAAGTGGTTTGCACTGCTTAATGTAAATGGCCTCACTTGAAGTTTCTCATATACACGGTAGTCTTGTGTGGGTGGTTTTGTTTTTGAAAGGGGTTTTGACTTCCACATGCAGTATAGAACAGGCAATATAACATCCCCTCCTCACCCTTGTAACGAAGCCATAACTAGAACTATTTGTTAGAAAAGCACCTAGAACCATAGGTAACCGTAAGACTGGAACCTGCTCAGGAAATCAGCAATTCGGGGGAAGCCCATGCATGTACGCAGGGAGTAAAATGAAGGTTTAGGCTAACACAGTTTAATTCTCAAGGTTGGAGAAGTACCTCTGTCTGAGAGCTGGGTTGTATGGGAGAAAACGCTGGTTCAAGGAATATCACTTCTGAAAAGCATTTTGCCTGAACCCCGAGGACTAGAATGAGCGCATGGATACCCCAAGACCTCTGCATGCTTTTATTCCAGCACAGCTGCCCTGCTCAACACAGTCACACATATACACACTCCATACAGATCCGGACTGGGAAAAGTACGATGGACAGAGAACAGTGCAGAATAACAGAGGCTGTCTAAAGGGAGAACGGCATAAGAATACAACATGCAAATAGTGGTTCGGGCACGGGCCAGGGAGTCAGGAGATTGGCCTTCTGTCCTGGTTCAACTTCTAATTCTCTGTGTGACTTTAGGAATCATTTCAGCTCTCTGGACTTTCCTGTCTTCCTCTTCAAAGACGTTGGTTGGACTAAGTTGTCTAACCATAGACCTTCCTGCTCTAACATCCTATGAGTCCATGAGCAATCAAAGGCATCAGTGATGTGACTCCGTCCTCCACTTGAGCAGGATATTTGTTTATAGCTCACTGAATGCCAAACCCAAGTGTGGGATGACCACCATGGTCAACCATGAAGCGAAGGGTCCTGTTACAGCCTGAGGCTTCCATCAGCCACCAGCTCCCCGCAGGGTCCCTATTAGATCTTAGTCTTCAGGGACTCCTTAAAGGACATTAAAATCTGGGTGTTGTCACCGGAGGAAACAGGAGGAACAGAAGAATGAAAGCTGCTTCCACTGCAGGCGCTAATCCTCCTGAGCTGGGTGTCCCAGAAGCTTCCTAAAGCAGCTCCTGCCTCATCTCAGCCTTGTGGACTCTCTGTTCTGTCTGTTTCCCTGGGTTTCAAGCTGTAGCCTTTTTAGTATTTATTCATCATCGATAATGAGGCCTCAAAACTGTCTTTCTTGGGACCGGCCGAGTGGCTCAGTTGGTTAAGAGCTCGCTCAAGAGTGTGAGCTCTAAGCAACAGTGGTTCGATGCCCGGCCTGAGCTGAGCTGCCGCTGCGCTGCCAACAGGTGGCAGGATGGCTCAGCTAAAAAAAAAAAAAGAAAGCTCTGGGCTCAGATGTGACATTGATATTCCAAGTTAGTCTCTTCATCTGTCAGTCCATAGCTTTATTAAAAAAAAAAATTATCCTCTTGATTTCCTGTTTACCATGCTTTCAAGATAGGCCTGAATATGGAACAGAAGTAGAGGGTTTCTCTTCCTGTTGTGCATTAAATCATTGAAAGTCTATTATGTGCTCAGAGCACAGGGGATTTTTCAGGCAGTGAAACTAATCTGTGTGATATTTTAATGGTGGATACATGTCATTATACATTTGTCCAAATCCATAGAAGATGCAGCACCAGGAGTGAACCCTAATGTAAACTATGGACTTTGGGTGATGACGTGTCCATGTAGGCTCATCCATTGGAACACATGAACCCATGTGGTGTGGGGTGCTGATAGTGGGGGAGGCAGGGAGATATGGGAAATCTTTACACCTTCTGCTCAGTTTTGCCGTGAGCCTCAAACTGCTCTAAGAAAATAAAGTTCATTTTGAAGAAGTCCATTTGCCTCCTTCTTTGGTTTCTCTCAGCTTTTCCATTCCTCTTTGGGACTCTGAGCTGCCACAATGAATCTTACCATACGGTGGGAAGTTGTTTACCAATTTCTGCTTTTAATGCAGCTGTCAGACACTCAAACTGTCTGTTAGCCAATCTGGCTTTCTACCAACCACCTATTCCAAGCTTCTGTTTCTTAAATACAATGTTTTTGACAAGACTAAGCACATCAAACAGTCTTTTAACACTTTGAAAGCATGGTATTTGCCACCGTACTATTCAATTCAGTAAATGTCTTAGCACTTTCTTTATAAGGGTTCTGCCAGGTGCTGTTGGGTTGTGTCAAGATGAATAGGGTGCTCTGCTACCCTTTTCAATTTGAACTCCAGGGGGAGCATGGGAGGTAGGTGAGGGTGAGTTGGTAATTTTTCTTTTTTTTTTTTTTTTAATCATCTGTCTCCCACACAGACTCCTGGCTTCACCTCCCTCCCCCAATAATGGAATGAGTCCCCTTGGCGACTGCCTCAAAAACAGGACAAGACTATGTTCATAAACTAGATTCAACAAAGTCCTGGT
>NW_017733247.1:55762-66927 GCF_001890085.2 Hipposideros armiger
AATGCGATTTCGACTAGCAAATCACCCATGTCCTGATGTAAAGTACAGCATAGGGAATATAGTCAAATATTGTAATAACTATATATGGTGTCAGATGGGTACTAGACTAGTCAGGATGCCCATTTCATACGGTATATAAATGTGTAATCACTATGTTGTGTACCTGAAACTAATATAATGTTGTATGTCAACTATAAGTGAAAAATCGAAAAGAAAAAATCCAGCCATGTCTTTTGAGCACAAATTCTAAGTGATTGAAATTTTAGTTCATGAAAGTGTTCTGTCGATACCAGGTATTTTGGGAAGTTATCCTTGACTATTTTGAGGGGGTGAAAGGGGTGGGGAAAACTCAAGGTTGACCATATTAGGGTAAAAGTTTTATTGAATGGGAAAGCGTTCTGCTCTGTTGTTTGTTTTCACTGTTCTAAAGGGATCAGGCACATACAGTTGCCTAAATATGTGCAATTATAAATCACATCTCCCCTTGTTACTCCCCTGGAATCACAAATCGCTTTTGCTGGAGCTTGGTCTACAAGCATGTTTTATGTGGCTCCTTAGAGTGTTGTTACTTATAAGTAAAAGAAGCATATAATAATTGAGATGAAAATCAAGATCATTGTCACAAAATGATTTATGTAATTAGTAAGGAAAGGGCCCTGACATACGACTCTAAATTGGATTGAGTTTACTTTTGCTATAAAAGAAATGTCAGTTTTATCTAATGACATTTTTAATTGCTTGTATCTAGTTCAGGATAATATTCTTTGAAACAAAGGGGAGACATTTAAGCATAATGAGGAAATCTCAAGAGCAGATTATAGAAGTAAAGCATTGCTTTTCAACATAGGCAGTCTTGGTTAGAGAGAAACCTAATAAAGAATATTCCAGATAGCATCTCATATCAAGCTCCATATTGAGTGGGCAAAATGAATTCTCACCAAGTTACCTTACTTAGTGAGGCAAGTCTCCTTTAAGAATTTGAAATAAAGAGTAATTCTTGACTGGATAGAATTCGGTTTGCTGTTTATATGCCCTGTCACATGGCAGGAATCACTGTAAACAGAATAAATACAGCACTTATTACAACCAGACATGTTGCTTCCTTGGCTACAGAGCTGATGGGTGTATGTTGCCAAAATGCTCACATGTGATTTGGTTCATGAGAAATTGAGCGTTTTTGGCCCGGAAATGGTAGCTTATGGTGCTCCTCTAGCAAGGGCTCCTGTGGAAACCCTTGGCCACCAGTGGGAGGTGGCCAAGAAAGATAGAGCGGACAGCTGAGCCATAGCACGGATGGCTGTTGCAGCTGTGTGCAAAGCAGTGAGCCCGCTTTGAAAAGCCCGTTGACATCAGTATTCTTTCACACCACAAGAGAATCATGGTGCAGAAGGCAGAGCATGAATTTTGAGGGGACAATCTCAGCTCTACCATTTAACAGCGAGGCAGCTTTAGGCAAATCACTTCCTCTCTGTGCCTTGTCGGGTTAATAAAATAGGTTGGGTTAATAATACCTCTCTCACAGGGTTGTTTTGAGCATCCGATGAGATAATGTCTGAAAAAGTACTTTGTAAACGCTTAAATGCTACACAAAGGTTAACTATTTTCCCATAATGTGGTTTATAATTGCATGTACTTAGGCATTCCATGAGTCACAGTGTTACCTCCAAAAGCTAAGGCCTGATATGTTACTCTGCGACACAGATATTAGTCCCCTCCCTGGGTAGAAGCATTACAAAAAGGTTAGCACTATATTAAGTAATAGAGCTATTGCTCTACTAAATTATTCATGAGGATGTGTTCAGTGAATGATCAGTTTGACTGAAATAATTGTCAGGTGTTCTGAGGGCCCTGGAGAGGGAGCTGATGAATGACATAAGGTTTCTCCAATGCGGTGACTTTGCTACTATTCAACCTTAAGAGATTAATGGAATCTCTGTGAAAAACATGTCATCACATTACAGTCCAGAGTGTTAAAGGGATTATCTCTTTTTCCGAAGTAATTTCTCTTAACAAATCAAAACTTGCAGTAAAAGTTTGAGCGGTGAATGATTTGAACCATTTTCTAAAGATTAGTTTTGAGTAAAAAAGAGAAAAACCCATTTCTTTTGCACAGGGGAAGACATGTTAATTTTTTGTTGTTTTTAAATGAATGAATGAATGAATGAATGAATGAATGAATGGGTTTGGTTCATTTTGGCCAGGAATTTTAATTATCGTTGAAAAGATTTGTGTTGAGCTTCTTCTCAGGAAATTGGTGTCCTCCATCTCTATCTCAGACTTCTTCTGTGGGCTCTGGAACCGTGGTAGTGACAATCAACATGAGGCTCCTACTTGGGTACCCAGTGCCATCTCAACCTGCTCACATCTAAAATGAAACTAATTTCCGCCTTCACCATTTCCATCACCATAACCGCCTGACATCTCCATTTCTGTTACTAGTCCAACATACTCCGCATCTCCCATGCTAAAATTCCTTGGAGTTATATTTGTCTTGCAATATGTTCTGACTTTTAGACTGCTGAAAATGTCTCTGGTTGGATGCTCACTCCCTCACATCCCCTGCCAGCAGCCTAACCCCAGTTCTTATGCTTGCGGTATCATGGCAGCTCTGACTCCAACAATGGGCTTCCTCCAATTGCTTGTGGGTCTTTCCATGATACCACCTTCATGACACCGTTACTTCTTGTGTAACCAGCAGTGGCTCTGTACTGCGTGCTGCGTCAAACCCAACTCCCCTCTTCGTGCAGCTTTTTGTGTCATGTATGTTTCACCAGATTTGCTAGGACTCTGCTCCTGCCTACCCAGCTTAGCCAGTGTAGCCACTGCCTGGTTCCCCTTGCAGCTCTGATGATCTAAACTCCTCAGGATTGGCTTTTCTCCTACTGGGAGCTTGGGAAAGGCCAGAGGGGACAAGAAGATGTTTCAAAATGGAGGTTCACCAACCCCCAACTTCAATTTGTGCTTCTTTCTTCAGTTGGTTACAGTCCGGGACTCTCTCCCTATTGTGAAAAAGCAAGTACATCCTGCATGCAGCCGACCATTTGCATTCTCTCCAGTATTGGCATCTGCAGCCCTGGGTCTCTGGGAGTGACCAGGGGGCAGCCAGGATAGCATTGATAACTCTGTGTCATTAGTAAGAGGAGCATAAAAATGGCAGCAAACACCCCAGGTAGTAGAGTAGGGTCTGGGGGACACTGCAGAACTTGGATGTCCACGAGCATGAGCAGGAGGAAGGAGGGTGTGAGGAGAGGAAGATGGTGGTGTGTGTGTGTGTAGGGGGGGGGGCTGAGTACTCCGCTAGAGGGGCCCCAAAGCCAGAGATTATTAATCAAATTGGTAACTGGATCTGTGCCTACTCACCTAGAAATCACAGGGAAATAATTGTAAATTGGGTTAATTTTAAAATAACACTGCTCAGGTCATAGAGGCATTTACAATGTTAATATATCTATTGTTAAAAAATGATGAGCTATCGGATTAATTTAAACAGCTGAATTTTGTTGTTTGTCTTGGTTAATAATCATGCTTCAAGACCATTAAAGATGTGATTGAACTAAATAACATGTAAAGCACCCAGCACAATTTCTAGTAGCTAGCAGGTCCTTAAAAAATGGACTTCCCGGGGTTGGCTTTGTGACGCATTGGTTAGGAGTTGGCTTGGGACACCAGATATGAGCAGCAAGGCCCCGGTTCGGATCCCACATGAGGGCCAGTGATGCTGCGCTCTCTATAGCTAAGTTGGTGAACAACAGCTCGACCTGGAGCTGGGCTGCTGTGAGTCGCTGGCGACAGCGTAGGCTGCAGTGGGGCTGCCATGGGCTGCCGTGTGTTATGTGAGTGGCTGGCAGCCAGTGTGAGCTTTCAGTGAGCTGCGNTGTGTGTGTGTGTGTGTGTGTGTGTGTAGTGTTTGGGTCAGTCAGCCCCTAGCATATGGTAATAGCTCTTAATTTTCAGTAGTAATAAAGATAAAAATGAAGAAAGACAATCTCTGTGCTAGCTCCCTTATTCCAGAAAGCTCCTATGATGCCTCCTGGTTTACAGTGACTTGTAAAGTCTTTACATAAATAAGGTATTGGAAGAATTATTGACTGTATTGGCTTTTGTACATTATTACCAAAAGAACTCCTGATTTCTGTCATTTTTGTTATTGTTCAAAAAAGATGGTGAACTCTGTCATCTACTTGAGGCTTGTGTTGGTGATAAAAGTAAAAATCAACCCGGGAGGTTTTTAAGTGTAGTATTTACCCTTCTACTGGAAAATCATTATTTTCCTTAAAGGACAATCAAACCCAGTGAGGTGCTGAGACTGGAGCTTATATATAAGGCTCCTTCCGTAGAATTGAGCTGGCTTGTAGGTGCAATGCAACACACAGAAGATAGATTAATTGATTGTCTAAGTGCATTTTAGAACTTTTCAAGTACAAATATCAGGTTGTCTCTACCAGATATCCATTTGTTCTGATAAACATACTTTGAAATGACATTTAGATTTTGAAGGCTAAGGTTAATGTAAAAGACAAAGAAAATGAACTGAATTAGTTCCCATCATGCTGCTGCTGAGACTGGAAATAAATGGTGATAATGAGCATTGCTTCCAAATTGGAGAGTGACCTATCTGTTCATTTTCAGACAGGATATTGGCAGGGAAAGGGGAAAGGAAAATAACATTTGTTGAACATCTATTAGTGTCAGATGGAGCATTCTACATTTGTTACCCTGTGCACTTCTCCCAACAGTCCTACTCAGTGGGGGCTCCCCTGCCCATTTTTCAGATGAGGAAAGTGTGTCGCAGAGAGGTTATAAAACAAGTTAAGGTCCTACGTTTAACAATGGAGGATGGATGCTTCTTATCATGACACCATAATGCCATTCGATCAGGAAGGAATGTCGTTGTCTCCTTTAGTGAAATAAATCAGTGTATCCAGTATCACTAATGTTTAGCTCTGAGAGAGGACCCTTCTGGCAGGAAGAGATGAAGGTGGACAGTTCTACTTTTCTACTTGGGGTTCTCTCATCTGATTACCCCGATTGTACAACCACTGCCTGGGTAGTGAGTCATATTCTCAGGTGCCTGTGTTTATAAAAAAATAATAATAATGAAAACTAGGGATTTCCAAACCACAAGGGTGAGGTTTCTTAATACTGGTGATAATAGATGTAACAATGTTTACCGGCTGCCTATAGAGAGCGTGGTAAAGAACTTCAGTTGCCTTCCAATGAAAAGAGCTGCAGTATAACAGAAACTCAAACTGAGTACTAAGTGTATGTGTTTTTAATACCATGGAGAGACTTGTCCCTCACACAGGCAGGGAAGCCCTGTAACTCTGGTGCAAGCCTTATGTCCTTATGTTGGTGTTGCAGGGGGAGCTCTACTCTGTCCACACGAGTATAAAATGGCGCATCCCAGTTTAAATAAAAGCAAGAAAACAGCTGACCTGTCAGGCTAGGAGAAGACAGCAGAGAAGCTCTGCATGGAGAATAGAGCCTCCGGATACCTTCTTCCCAGATTGCTCCGAGCTCGTTGTGGGGCCATCTGTGTCCCAACTGCAGACTCAGCCTGTCGCCTGCTCTGGGGCTAATCTTGTCCTCAATTGGGAGTCAGTACAAAGCTTTAGTTTAATCCTCCTGTGACATTGCATCAAGGCCTCTAGCCCTGCTCCGACCTTGAGTTCTGGCTCTGGTCGTGCAGCTATTGTCCTGTTCCCAGGAGCGAGTCCTCCTCCACATATGCCCCAGTTCAGGTTGGAGGTTTTTCTTTCATCCCGAATCTAAGGAATGTAAACTGGTGTGTCTAGGACTGTCTCAATTTTAGCACTGAATGTTCCACGTCCTGGGAAACCTTGCAGTCCCAGGCATTGTGAATGGTCAGTCACCCTATAAGCCCCCGAAGGGGATAATACACCTAGAGTCCCCTTAGCACTGGGCCTGGTGCTCTTAGTGTGACCTTTGAAGTTTGAAACCTCAGACTAAATTGCTAGCATACTCTGTAGNTTTTTTTTTTTTTTTTTTTTTTTGAGGATCTTAGTGCACACTGGCCCAACCAGTTGCATGCCCTTCCCTCCCTCCCCCAATAATGGAATGAGTCCCCTTGGCGACTGCCTCAAAAACAGGACAAGACTATGTTCATAAACTAGATTCAACAAAGTCCTGGTAGGCTCTGTAGGTCAGTGCTACCCTCCTCCACTTTACTCCATTCAAAAACCAAGAAGGTAGTAGATTTATTGCATGGACAATGAGACAGATAACGCTACTTGTTTCTGATTTCTCTGTTGTTATTGACCGTTTTCCAACAAAAACAATACATGACTGCATTTATGAAGTAAATATATGATTGCATTTCCACCAATTTATTTCAATAAATTAACTTCATTTTACTAAATTACTAGTACAGCCACATTTTCTGCAGGATAGTCCATTAGCTATGTCCTCATGGGGAATATCTAATTCTAATGATGCTATGTTTTACTGTGGAAAACAGTATTTTTTTACCTAGGATTTACCATATTAGGGATCCACAACCTAAGCTGGGCAACCTACAGATAGCATTTAAAGCCTCATCTTTAGTGAAAATGGAAGATGCTGACTGCCACCATTTTGTCTCCCACCTCTCCACTTAGTCTTTACTAGGAGCGTGACTGTGGGCAGCATTTCCTACCCCAGAAACCTTTAGGAAAATAAAATAAGCCTCCATACAAAATGGGTAGGGGTCCCTACATTTGGAGTGGCTCTCTGAGTGTAGTAAATACACCCATAATGCTGAGAGTGAAATGAATTTCCAGAATAGACAAAGGGTGGGGCTGGCCTACTGTTGGGACATCTCACCTGGAAGAGTGTTTGTAGATGGGACACTGACGAGCACCTGACGAGGATCTAAAACTCCAGAATTTCCAGTCAAGAGATCAAGCATAGCCCTACACAGAGCCTGACCAGACAGTGACCTAGAGCTTGACCTAGAGAGTGGACTCAAAGCTGTGGCAGGGTTGATGGTAGTGACATTCAAGGGAGGAGGTAACCTCCAGAAGATCGAATTAGTGTAATGTGTGAAAGGAGGGAGGAGAGGGTATACAAAGCAGTTATTGTGTATCCAGTACTATGAAGAGTGAGGGCCAGTAGACTGGATGGAATCTTGGGGCCTCAGCGGCAAGGCGACTTGTAGAATGGGGAAGGATGCTTTGTAATCTCTCAAGAAGCACGTCTCAAAAGCATCTTCTCATTTCAAAAGGTGGTGACGTGTGTGAGCATTGGTTAGCGTCCACCCGTTCCCTGGTATTTAACAAAGTTGCTGGATGTACAAAGCTGAGAATCATCACCCAGAACAGGGCAAGTGGGGACATCCCAAAAGCTCTGTCCCTAGGGGAGGAGCATCACTCATTCCCTTCCCATCCACACATCTGTGACCCTCTGCTGTCCTTGTCCTTTGCCTATATTGCACAATTTCATGCTCAGATGTGATGCGTGAATGAGAATTGGAAATGTAAAAAAAGGAACTAAGTGGAATTAAATTTTCATAAATGGCAAAAAGGCTGAGTTTTCCATTGAAGTCTCCAGAGTCTTACCTACCCCACTAATGGTGATTGTAGTCTAGATTATAATTAACCAGAATACTATTTTATTGCTACCTTCTATTACTTAAGAAATTCAATATTGTTTGGAATATAGGATTAATTCAGCATACTATTGTATTGCCATCTGGGCTTATCAATAGCAACGACTTCCGTTTCCAAGTGTTATTAAACCAAACATGTTACAACAATTTGTATGTGAAACATTCTGGCATTATTAAAACTTCTCTAATAGTGAAAATACAAGTGAAATGAAAGCATACTCCTTTGGTTACCTAAGATTTTATTAGTGCACAGTCCTATCTGCAGAAAACTTTTCAAGGACAAAAATTTGTTACAGAAACTTCAGATTATTTAAGAGCTAGTGACTCATACTCGACAGGATTTTCTTCCGCGTTAGAGAAGCACAGTCTTATCATATGCATAAAAAATGTGGGCGAGAACGTGATCCTGCTCAAGAATATGGGTTGGGTGTTGGGTCTTTTCCCCTCGGGTCCCTGACTGGTGGGCTGCCCCCTCCCCATGGGTGCTGAGCTCCTGGTGGCTCATAAAGCTTGAACTGAAAATGCTTTCATGCTTTTTCTACTAAAACTAATCTTTGCTGGGTCAGCTGCAGTTTCATAGACTTTGCGAACACCAAGCTATCCAGCCCGTGCAATCAGACAAAATAGGGTCCCTTGCCCCATACGTTCACCTCTCCTGAAAGACTACGTGGACTCGCCTAAGCTTCTAAACAACCTCTGAACCCCTTTGAAAGTGTTTATCTTCTCAAAACCCATTCCCATCATAAGCATCCTGAATAGCCATCTCTGGGGTGTCACCGATGGGATGTAGACCATCCTCTCTGTGCTTCTTCAATCCTGTTCCCTTTGGAGTCATGGTCCATTACTTCCTTCTTCCAGTTCATGTGGTCACACTGACCCAGAAGCATTTGGGCTTATCGTGAGGGCCTTTGTGTGGCTGACTCTGTTCAGCTATTAAGTGATTTCTCCCCTAATAGGTCCCTATAGGCCCTAGAAGTTTTGATCCCTGGAAAGGTCTGCTCAGTGGCCTGGAATGCAATGATATTTGTTCCTGCCTCCTGTGTAGAAAAAAGCTGCCTTCCTCCAGCTATAGCAGTGATGAATGACTGACTTCTCTTGCCTTCTTATTCTCCCTTCACCTTTCCTCCTCTCTTCTAGGAGATATCTCTATAGAATACTACTTTTTGAAGCAAGAAGGAAAAAAAAAAGGAAAGCATGGCTTATTTGCAAGCTACTGGTAGGCTAGTTTCACCTTTCCTGGTCCCCTGCCAAAATAAAAGAAGGGAACTAGAAGAGCATCTGACCTTATCTCACCCCCCTTCAAGATGTGCCTAAAAATTATGTTTAAGATTTATCATGTAGGCTGGAAAAACACCTAGAGCTTTCTACTGTCAATTGTACTTTTTACCTCTCTATGAACATTCTTTGCAGTTTTTTTTTTAATTTTAAGGTAACAATATATTTTTATTTATTCATTCAGTGTTGCCAAATTAAAATTAATAATTAGGTGCCTAAGATACATGTGTTGTTGAGCCACATGCTACAGAAGAAATATAATAAGAGGGTTCAATATTTGGTTATTGGCAGGACAGGCAAGAAACGCACATGAAATCCTTACGTGCAAGGAAGCACATAGTTCAATTCAAGAACAAATGATACAGACGTCAATGCTAGAGTGTTTCAGAGAAAAGGAGATCAATGTAACCTGGAGTGGGTGGGAAAAAAGCAATCCACAAACACAGCGAGACCTTGGAAAGCCTTAAATGCCAGGCTCAGGGGTTACAGTGTATTCTATGGATAGTGGGAAAGTTTTTGGAAATATGTGAGCACTCTCAAAGCACCTTGTTGGAAGAGATGAGCACACAAGAACTCTTTGTGGCCATGAAGGAAGTGGCTCAGTAAAATGTGACTAAAAAGCCTGTTCAGACAGAGAGAGCCTTTTGAGATTTTGTAATTCAAGTGGGATGAAAATGAAGGGAGGAGAGATGCTTGCCTAGCCGAGACTAGAGGATCGATGGAGTAGATGTAAAACGTTCAGGGCGATGTTTGAGTGAACCAGGGATTGAGCAGATAAGATGGGCCGGGAGGCGTGACTACACTAAACAGAGTTGGGGCAGCTAGGCGAAAGCCCTGGAAACAGAGCATGAGCCTCATACTGTCCCAGTGAGTGGAATGGCAGCATTGAAGACAGCTTGAGTCAGAACTGAGTGATCAAAGGGAATGGAGAGAAATCTATGAGTTGAGCAGATATTTATCAGCAATATCAGTGGCGTAGCATACACGGCCATGTGGGAACAGAAAGGGAAAATCCTGGGCCGGGAAGACAGGTAGTTCTATTTTTATCGTACAAGTGGTTATTTTCAGGTAGGGGGTCTGAAATTCAGTTTGAAATATCTTGAACAGAGAGGAGGCCAACCTGATTTATTTCTGCCAAAAGAAAAGTATAAAAAAGGTCAACCGTGAATCTCAACCGTGTCACTATGTTTCAAATCTATGAATTTGATTTACATTCAGAGACGACATTTTCTTTTTGAGTTGCAATGTTTCCCATTATCTCCAAACTGACATCTACAAATAAGAAGAGGGATAGGAAAGATGTCTGAGTTGCCAGGCAGGGTTATTTCCACCTAGCTTTTGATCTGTTCTAAGTAATGAAGGCACCATCAGGGGCTAATAGAGGAGGTTTGTTGTGGGCGATGCTGGAGAACGTAGCTATAAATGGTCTTAAATTAATATCTGTTCACCTTCCTGATGGACTTTGGCTGAGCCTAATGACATCGATGCACAAAGCAGGCAGGATGAGGGGCTCTTAAATATTATCTGAAGTTTGTAAGAAAAAAGTTCAGTTTTAAGCTCATTAATGGATACTCTGAATTATCTAGGATTCCAAATTAACCATTAAAAACCTTTGAAAGTTGAGTTGAAAACAGGAACATTTTTTTCATGTCTTTTGAGATTCAGTTTTTGAAGTGAATAAAACTCAGAGCCTTTTAATTTTTTTTCCCCCCAGATGTGATGAAAGGGCATTTGCTTAAACTACTTACATCAAGTCTAAGAAGTTAGTTTGGAGAAAGAACTTGGGCAGTGATGTTATTTTCTGTAGCGTTATCCAGAGCCTGCAGCTCATAGAAAATGCAGTATAGATTCTGGCACGTGGTCAGTTTGAAGGGTAAAACCAAGGTACCTATTAGGATATATCATTTAATGCTATTAGAACCTTAAGATGAAGTTAACTGGTTCAATAACATTTCTTGGTTAGAATTATAATGTTACCGCAGAGGAGAAAAATTCCCTTTCTTATACAGTTGAATAGCTCAAGTTGAAAAGCTTTGAAGTGAGATAGGCACAGGTTTAAGTCTTATCTCTGCTATTACCAGCTTTGGAACCTTGGGTTATTTTCTAGGTCTTAGCTTCTTTATCTGTAACATGGGGTAACCATGTCCCTACAGCACAGAGAATTATTGTGAGTTTTGAACCAATTAACCAATTTATCGTATCTATGATAAATATTATAAATATATGCATATATTATCTCTCTCTCTCCATATATATATATACATATATATATATATATATATAT
>NW_017733247.1:75237-76269 GCF_001890085.2 Hipposideros armiger
CTGTTTCTTCTGTTTGACCTTATATTAGAACAGTGCCGGGCACACAGTGACTGAGATAGTAACAGAAAGGTCATGCACTGACAGTATGCACAAGCTGCACGTTATATTTAATGAACTGTTAACTACATCTTTTTGGAAGAGTGTATATTAATTCAGACAACGTCCAAATATCGTTTGGATAACATTTGCATGTGTCTCATCTAAATGCCCCACGTTTATCGTGGCTGCTAACATGGAGACTGCTTGTCATCAAGGTTGTGATGGCAAAACGTCCCCTGTCACAGCTATCCACACCCCGTCCAACCTTATATAAATGTTTCTAGTTAAAACTGTTGACTGCACCTGCCCCCTGCCCTCTCATTACTTGCTATTTCAGAATGTGAGGGAGGCGGAGAAGGAATTGGAGGAAGGTGGATGGTGAGGGCAAGAAATGAAGAGTCAAAGAATTAGGTTTCTTGTTTCAGCAGCCCAAACACTATCCTATAACATGACCTGAAAAAACAAAAATAGACTATGTGAATATTTATCTCTAAAATGGGATTCAGGTGTTATTAGCTGTGGGCAAAGCATGTAACAACCCATGAAAACTATCCCCATGAAAACCATCCCCATAAACTCTCCCTTGTACTTTTTAAATACCCCCAACTTTGAGATCCAGGAAGTTTCAGGGGACCAGGAATGATTGTGAAGTCGGCTGTGCTCGCCTACAGACCAGGAGTGTTGACAAGAGCAAAGGCAATCTTATACTCTCTTGCCCTTCCTGGGGCCAGGCTGAGGGAGTGCTGATGAATTTAATTTTATGATATTATGCCATGATATTGTGTCAATATGCGATGATGTGTGTGATGGCACAACGTCATCACATGGTGGCGCAACATCATGACGTAAGACGTCACAACGGCCAATTAAGGACCTGACTCCAGGAGGGTTTTAAAAATGAGCAACACATCTACAGTTATTTGACTAAGGGCTTGAGATGTAAGGTGGTGAGGCAGCCAAACTATGAATTATAGATTAGAAAATGTTTCTTTG
>NW_017733247.1:80279-82172 GCF_001890085.2 Hipposideros armiger
GGTTTACACATTAAACAAGCAAAGTAATTCTTTATAACGTTAACCAACAGGCTGTGTCTTGATTACAGGATATTGTTGCTCATTAATAAATGGAGATACTTTTGGATTTTGCCAGTGCGTAGGCATTTCATTTGCTTGCCTTTCGTATCTCCACATCATTATGTACCAGACTCCAGGGCCACCTACATAATCCGTAAGACCCAGTATTCAAAAATTATTAAGACATTCAAGACACTGACAGTAGAACATTAAATCAAGTGTGCAATCATTCTGAGTGCAGGGCCGTTCTAAGTGCAGGGTCCTGTGTGACTGCCCAAGTCATGTGTCACGTGGCCTTGCCAGTTACACGTTTGACAGCATTGGGTCCTGCGTGCTGGTTCACAGTTTCTATAATTTATGGTCAATTTGTGTGATCTCTAGCTTTGGTTGGATGCTTTAAGGTAAGTTTTGGACTACTTGTAATACTCATATTTAGCTCTCTCTAGATCGTAATTACTTTGTTTTGGTTGGTAATTATCTATCATCATTTCTTGCTTTTCTGTAATTAAGAAGCACTCAAAGCAATGTATCATCAAAAAAAGTCCCATAAATAACTTGAATTCATGAGGCCTATTTTAAACTTGGGAAACACTCAGTTCACATGAAAGCTAAATTTCTCAACATTTAAAAATTAACTTTATTATTTTCAAGTTTGTACAGTGTTCAGAATAAGTGCTGCTAACACGTACTTATAACTGTTAAGTCCTACCTGACATGGGGTAAAGAATGGATCATTAAGAAACTGGAAAGATTTATTTGTACAGAAATCATAAGCTAATTATTTTTAATGGTGTGTTTTCTTGACTTTAGGTATAAGGCCAAGCTTTTCTTCCANACAGGCTCCATGCAAATACTTCTAGCCTCACTCCCAGGCTCAATTTATCACTATAGAACTGGGACATATTTCACAAGTGAGTCCCAATTTGAGAAAGCTAGTACGTGGAACTCTGAACTTATAAAAGAGGCAAGCTATGGGTGATTAGTCTACTTCAAAAGCTTCTTTGCTCCAAAAGATAAAAACCAAGTGAAAAATATTTGCCACATGCATTTGTTATGTAAAATGAATTCTATCTGTGTGAAAAGTACATTAATAGCCACCTGAATAAATCTGCAAAAACAAGGAATTTTTGAGATTTGTATTCTTGTTTTTTTTCTGGATTTGGAATTTTTAAAAAAGATGTACCTAAAATTCTCAAGGAAATAAGTCTTAAGTTCATTAACTCTGTAGACTTCAGTTATATACCTTTGGGTTCCCATCTTCTTCAGATCTCCCCCGCTCCATGCTAAATTTTGTTGTCTAAAATATATCACTTTTTCAAACAAATTTCTGTTTCTATCCAGTTTTTTTTACTATCCTATTTATGATAAAATTATGTATGTTCTGTACCTAGGAGAGAATTGGTATTTGGAAATTTTCTTCTCTCACCGATTGTTATTGCATGTCTTTGGGAGTCTTTAACCAGCATATATATATATATATATATATATATAATATATTAAAACCACATATTAAAGATTTTATCAAGTTTTAATTATGCAGTTGCTGACTTCCAAAAGAATATGTGTGTATCTAGCTTTGACATTTTAGAAGCTTGTTAAAAACTCGGCTCTCAGTATCATGTCATTCTCAGAAGATGGTGGCAACTCTTTTGGGGCTACAATTCCCTTGACTTTTATTCTCTTGTCATATCTAGTTCTTAAATACCTCTTGAGGATTATGGTAGAAAATACTTACCAGTGGCTTTGATGTGGGAACACATGTCAGAATATAGAACCACTTACCATTGACTGGACTGTGATGTTTCTGCCACAGTAAATCAATAAAAAAAATACATATTGTTTAATGCCTATTTT
>NW_017733247.1:89807-90709 GCF_001890085.2 Hipposideros armiger
ATCTTCTTTCTAAGCCATTGATAATATTTGGGAACAAAACAAGGTCAAGAGCAGAGAACCCTGTGGCACAATTCTTTATCCAGGTTGAGATCCTTCTCTTAATCACTAACCGTTTGAGTACAGATGTCCAATTAATCACTGGTTGTGCTAACATCCAGTTTACATTTCTCCATCTTTTCCATTTGGGTGTGAAAGACCCTGTCAGATGTTTGGTTGTAATTCAGTGCACTTCACTGACTGTGTTTTCTGACCAGACTAATAGTCTCCTTAAAGAAAGCTATGAAGTTGATGCACATAACATAATACATTAAGAAGTTTGGTGGAAGATAAAATAGGTACCACCGATAATTCACCAAGTAAATCATCCACATGGTAGTAAAAGTCAACTGTATTTATCTGAGTGAGAGTAAGGCCTGGGATCCCACTGACTAATTCTCATTCTAGGCCCATTATTTTAGCTTTGCTTTCCAGTCACCAAAGGGGCACATCATCGTGGCACTGGGTAATCGAAAATGTCACAGATGTACTTAAGTAAGAAGTATAAAGATGTAAGTGCGTAGGTAATGTTGAATCGAGGCTATAAGTTGTTAGAGTGCTAGACAAAGGTGAAGCTCTTAAAAAGTTTATTTACAAAGCATGTGTCTATCTTTTGGGTATTAGTGTTGTCACTGAGATGTACCAAACAGACTTAGAAACCTGATTGGCATTTAATAGTATGGTGATTCATACCAGGTAGGAAGCACGTGCCTGTCAGAGTTGTTTGTAAGGATTAAATGAGAAATTGTCTTGAGGAGCTAGCATAGTCCCTGATAGAGTATGAACTTAATAATTAATCCTCTTAATTTATTCAGCAAGCATTAACTGTATACTATTACATACCAGATACAGGGCTTTTTTTTTTT
>NW_017733248.1:0-1186 GCF_001890085.2 Hipposideros armiger
TTCACAAGGTTTTTAATCTATATATGTTTTATTTTTGTATTTTATTTTAAGATTTTGCAAGCATGCATGGTGCATAGAAATAGAGCTACATAGGAGTTTATGTACCCTGTCTTCTATATTGTTCATTCTCTACCCACCCCCCTTTTTGACATCAACTTCTCAGCAAGATGGTTGCAATAACTAAGAAGTCTATATAAACTTAATACAATGCAACAAGCTTAATATACAGATTCATATCCATAGGCAGAAATTTGAAGGTAACTACTGTGTCACAGCAAGTGAAACAGTCGTTTACGACACAGTGAGACACATCAATCTCCTTTTAAATAGCCAACAATAACCACTAAAAGCAGCATGCAGCCATTCTCTGAAATTCTCTTTGGATACAAAAATGCCTTGGTTTCTATTAACATATACCTCCTCATTACATTCTAGTACTGTAGGTTATGCATCAATGCACTTAATTTTGTTTTTGATTTTTAAATCAGGTAACCAAGGTCTAATTTACTAATGATTCCTGAATACCTTTTTCATTTATGGTTTGAGGCTATTTGCATGGCAGTCATTTAGCAAATTAATGTAGATGAAAAGCAATAATTTTACAGATGTTTGTTGCAATCATGCTGTCATCCCATACTTAAAATGCTAATCTATTGACATCTACTCATTAGAGATGAGTTCCACTTACTTTGTAACATTAGTATTTTATAACCTGGGGTGTTTTGAAGTAGGCTGAAAGTCAAATTTTTAACCATCCTACTCAGGCTTTATTTTTAAAAGGTAAAATCATTTTATTCTCTATTACTTTAAAACTCTTCCTCCCTAAGCTGCCATTAAACAACCTTCAATTAACTCTTTGTACACACTCCGATACTGACTAGGTGTTTATATTAATTTCGTGTTTCAAGTGACAGAAATCTGCGTAGGGTCAGAAAAATGGGCCCCACATTGACTGACAAAATCCTCAGAGGGTTCAGGAGTCAAATCAGGTGAGGGCAGAAAAGTAGTGGAACCCAGAGAGGACTAGGATTAAGATTGAATGTCACCAGAATTTCTCTGTCCCTGATTAGAAGTTCTCTATGTAACTCAGGTTTATTTCCCTTGGTGTTTTGATATTGTTATGGTTGTCAAAGAACTCAGCACTCTTAGGAACACTCATTAGTCTAGGCTAGATCAAATACAAACC
>NW_017733248.1:11093-19143 GCF_001890085.2 Hipposideros armiger
CCTCACAAAGTGATCACCATCACCACCACCACCCCCAGTCTACTATCCCTCTGACATTGCATATAGCTGTTACAATTCTATTGGCTATATTTCCTATGCTGTACTCCACATCCCGTGTGTGTGTGTGTGTGTGTGTGTGTGTGTGTGTGTGTGTTTAATTATAGTTGACATTCAATCTCACCTTCAGGTAGTCAGGCATCTATACAGTCTATGAAGTGGTCTCCCTAATAAGACAAGTGCCCATCTGACACCCTAAAAAATCATTATATTATTGATTATATTCCCAAAACTGTATTTTATATCCCCGTGGCAATATTGTGACTACTAATTTGTACTTTTTAATCCCTATATCTCCCCCCCAGCCCCACATCCTCCCATCTAGCAACCATCAGTTTTTCTCTATATATCTCTGAGTATATTTCTGTTTTGTTTGCTTATTTAGTCTGTTATTTAGATTCCACATATAAGTAAGATCATATGGTATTTGTCTTTCTCAGTCTGACTTATTTCGCTTAGCATAATATTCTCTAGGTCCATTCATGTCATTGTAAATAATAAAATTTTATTCTTCTTTATGGCCAAGTAATACATCATTGTATAAATGTACCATAGTTTCTTTATCCAGTCGTCTACCGATGGGTATTTTGGTTGTTTCCATGTCTTGGCTATTGTGAATAGCGCTTCAATAAACATAGGGGTGCATTTTTTTTTAATTAGTGTTTTGAATTTCTCTGGATAAATACCCAAGAGTGATATTACTAGGTTATAAGGTAGTTCGATTTTAATTTTTTGAGATACCTCCATATTTATTTCCACAGTGGCTGCACCGGTCTTCAATCCCACCAACAGTGCATGAGGGTTCCCTTTTCTCCACAGCCTCACCAGCACTAGTTTGTTGATTTACTGATGATAGCCATTCTGACCGGAAGGAGGTGGTATCTCATTGTGGTTTTTATTTGCATTTCTCTGATGATTAGTGATGTTGAGAACTTTTCATATGTCTATTAGCCAGTTGTATGTTCTGTTTGGAGAAATGTCTCTTCATGTCCTCTGCCCATTTTTTATTTGGATTGTTTGTTTTTTTGGTGTTGAGTTGTATGAGTTTTTTATAAATTTTGGATATTAACCCCTTGTCAAATGTATCATTGGCAAATATCTTCTCCCATTCAGTAGGATGCCTTTTTGTTTTATTGATAGTTTCCTTTGCTGTGAAAAAACTTTTTAGTTTGATGTAAATCCCACATGTTTGTTTGTTTTTTTCTTTTGCTTCCCTTGGCCAAGGGTATATATCAGTAAAAATATTACTAAGGGTAATGTCTGCTAATTTACTTCCTATATTTTCTTCTAGGAGTCTTATGGTTTTGGATGTCATATTTAAATCTATAATCCATTTTGAATTTCTTCTTGTTTATTGTGTAAGGAGGTGGTCCAGCTTCATTTGTTTGCATGTGTCTGTCCAGTTTTCCAGCACTGTTTATTAAATAGACTGTCTTTACACCAATGTAAATTCTTACTTCCATTGTCATAGATTAAATGACCATTTAGGTATGGATTTATTTCTGGGCTCTCTATTCTACTCCATTGAACTATGTATCTGTTTTTATGCCAATCCCATGTAGCATGATATCCCCCACTTTGTTCTTATTTCTCAAAATTGTCATGCCTATTTGGGATTCTTTGTGGTTCCATATCAATTTTAGGATTATATGTTCTAGTTCTGTGAAAAATGTCATTGGTAATTTGATAGGGGTTGCCTTGAATCTGTGTATTGTCTTTGGTAGTGTGGACATTTTAACTATATTAATTCTTCCTATCCTTGAGCATGGTATGTGTTTCCATTTATTTCTATCTTTAAGTTCTCTCTTCAGTAACTTCTAATTTTCTATGTACAGACCCTTTACTTCCTTGGTTAAATGTATTCCTAAGTATTTTATTGGTTTCGAAGCAATTGTAAATGGGTTTGTTTTCTTAATTACTCGTTCTGATAGTTTATTATTGGTGTATACAAATGCAACTGATTTCTGAATATTAACTTTGTATCTGACTACTTTACTAAATTCATTTATCATTATAGTAGTTCTTTGGTGGAATCTTTGGGTTTCTCTATATGTAGTATTATGTCATCTGCATATAATGACAATTTTACTTCCTTCTTTCCCATTTGGATGCCTTTTATTATTTTTTTTTCTCGTCTGATTGCTGTGGCTAGAACTTCCAGAACTATGTTGAATAAAAGTTGTGAAAGTGGGCAACCTTGTCTTGTTCCTGATCTTAAGNCATGATGTATTTTTTCTGGTTTTCATTGCAAAAAATGTGTCATGACTTTTCCGACAACAAATAGTATCTCTTTTTGCATTTCCTTAATGACATATGATGTTGAACATCATTTTAGATGTTTAATTTCCATCTGTATATCTTCTTTAGTCAGCTATCTGTTCATGTATTTTGCTCATTTTTTAGTCAGTTGTAAAAATGTTTTCTAGACATAGATATTAATGATACAGTTTTTTTTATCTTTGATGCTACCCTGTAATAAAGTGATTTGTTATAACACATTACAGAGGTTAGAAAAACCAGAAGGTTATTGCAAATACCAGAGAAACAGTATTCTTTAATATTCCCATAATTTATAATTACAAAAATAGTGTCTTCATGCATTAATTTTCAGTAGATATTTCTGACCCTGAGAAGAATATACCTGCCAAGAAAGGCTTCTTGTGGTTAATCAGGCCCAAATTCATAACCAGAGTCTAGCAGTCATTTTTTATAGAGGCCTTTCAGGCACACTGCGTTTCAGTGAAAAGCCACAGACTGCATTGCCAATGTTCTTGCATTATAATCCTTCAGTCTGAGTCGACCTACATAGAGAGCTCCTAGGTTTGAAATTCTACTGATAGGACTAAGACATTCCCTGTCCAATTGGAGCTGTGCATCTGTATCTCCGTTTGCATCTTCACCAACCAGAGTAACTCTATTCTGACTAATCAGGATGATGCTATTTGCACCAATCAAACTGTGAAGATTTGGAGTCCTCATTTGCATTGAAATAGAACACTGGAGTATGGTGAGGAACTTCTCTCTATATAAATCAACCTCTCCTCTGTC
This sequence comes from Hipposideros armiger, assembly GCF_001890085.2. Taxonomy (NCBI): domain Eukaryota; kingdom Metazoa; phylum Chordata; class Mammalia; order Chiroptera; family Hipposideridae; genus Hipposideros; species Hipposideros armiger. The sequence goes on from NW_017733248.1 coordinate 14,199, forward strand.
TTGATGGAGCACACTTTCATTTCCATTGAATCCTGATTTTCCCCAGCTAGAGTTGTAACACCAGAGCTGGAGCTGGAGCTATAACACTGGAGTGGAGTGGAGCTGTTTCACTGGAACAAAGCTGTCAGTGGAGCTGAGCTGGGACACTGAAGCTCTACTACCAAAGCCTGCTCAGCTGGGCCTCCTTGCCCAGGCTGACTCGCCTGAACTGTTCCACAGCCGTGCTATTTCACAATTGTGCTGTCTCACAGCTGAGCTGTTCCACAGACAAATTGTTTCACAGTTGCGCTATTTTCACTGAACAAGGTCTCCCTCTTCATGGCATCCCAAATTGGGGATTCCTGTTGTCGTTGAATTGGCAGTGATAGCCTTCAGTTGACAATATCTACTATGTGCAGTCATAATTTGTGTCAGCAGTAACAGATGGTGAAAAGATTAGTATATAATTTTAGTTAATTGTAGTATGGAGAAAAATAAAGCAGAATACAGAGATAGATAGTGATAGAAATGTGCCATTTTAGACAGCATAATTAGAAAATGTTTAACTAACGAAATGTCTTTGGAATAAAGAAATGTTGACTAGAATGAGTTATATATCTAGATATATGGAATCAGCATTTTTAGGAAGATGAAATAGTAACTGCAAAAGTCCTGTGGTAGAACAATATTTGAGATGAGTTATAAGATCAGCAAAGTGTTCATTGTGATTAGAAGGCAGTGAGTCAGTAAGAACTTAATAAGGAATCAGCTTATGTTTAGCCTGCATATGAGTATGTCAAAATAATTTGATTATAAGTATAATGAAAGTGATTGGAGGATTTTGTGCAAGAAAACATAATGAGATACACATTTTTTAAAGATTTATCTTGGCTACTGTATGCAACATTTACTATAGAGATCTAAAGGTGGGAACAATGGGGTAATTTAGGAAAACAGAGTAGACCAGAAAGACCAGAATGCAGATGATGGTAGCTTGTGCCAGAGCTGTTGTGATGATGGTGACAATGGTTAGATTTGAGATATGCAAGTTAATTGGTTAGAACAATTTTCAGATGTTTAGGTTTAGAGTGTGAGAATAAAAAATAAATATGAGATGAATCTAAGGAACCTGCCCTGAAAAACTGAGTAAATTGTATTGTTGCTCACTGAGTTGAGAATATTGAGGGGGAAGAAGCATTGAAGTGAGAAAGGAATCAAAGTTAAGTTTTACAAATGCTAAGCTTGAGTCATCTCATAAGTATCCAAGTGGAAATGTCAAGAAAGAATTGGATGCTAGATTTTAAGGTTAAGGTTGAGGTTAGACTTTAAAGTCATTTGGTTGGATGATATTCAGAAATTATTTAGATGCTTTGCTGTAACTCCAATATTGATGAGTGGAGAACTCGAAAAATATCTAATAAAGTAGCTGAAAAGATATTATAAACTACACCAGAGCAAAAGAGGCCAATCCAGAATAGAGTATGGGGAGAATGATGACTCAGGCTTGATTTCCTATTGCTTTCACTCTGGTTTACTCTTAAACCAGCGAACACTGAGTGTAGAGGAAATAGAAAAAAGGAATGTAAGTCAGTGCATGCAGAATCTCATTAAGGATGCTCCAGTTCCTTATAATGGTGCATGTGTATTGAAACAGCACAGTCTGCAGTGAATGAGGAACTTCTCAGGTTGGATAAGCAAAGGAAAAGGAACCAGGAGCTCTGGATTTCATAGCATTAAGCAAGAAGCAGAGTCACATTGGTGCCTAAGGATATAACTCATAACAAGAAGGGGAGTTAAAAAAAAAAAAAGAAAAAAAAAGAACGGAGTTATTCAGAGCTGCACAGTTACACATTTTGATATTTCTGTTATCTTTTTCACACCAAGGTATTGACTTCCTATTAAGGCATGCCATTAGAAGCCACTGCAAAAAAAGAAAATTTAGGAATATGTAGTGTCCCAGAAGCCAAGTAAGAAGAATATTTTAAAGAAAAAGATATGAATGAACCTCCTAAGGAGTATGGGATACACATTTGACCATTTAAGTTGGCAAAGTGGAGGAAAATATTGGGGATCTTCTGAATTCACAGTACTTTCACCACTTAATAGAAAAATTCTTCTTTGGGATTAAATCTATATCACACAATTGCACATATATATTTGCACGCAATTTAAAACTCTGCTGGATGAATTAACTTTTGAAAGAAACTAAGTAGAAAATGGTGAAGATGAAGTAATTTGGATATAATTAAATTTTCTAAAATTATTGAAAATAGTAAATTGTTAATATTTTAAATGTTCAGTTTGAAGTAAATTTAGCCATTAATTATTAAACATAAGACTGACACAATTATAAAGAATGATTTTGGAGGAAAGGTAGAATTATTGAGCATAAAATAATAAATCCAAATAAACCTCATCTTGGAGATAAGAAACATTTTCAAGTAAAAAGTTGTAAACAGTAAACACAATATTTTATATTTAGTTGGGACTAATACAAAAGTAATAAAACACATTTCTCTGTAGTACAGGCCCTGATCGATCAACCCATANTTTTTTTGGCACCCTCAGTATATTATACATTACTCCTTAAACTAACCACTATAAGCCCAAGAAAACTGTTTTTCTCCAAATGCACAATTCACATTGTTGATTTTATAGAATGCAACAATGCCTACTGGTTAAAATTCTGGCTCTTAAACATGAGACAGTCCAAGGTTCAAGTCAGGATTGGGCACTTATTAACTGAAGATGTTACCAATTTATTTGACCTTTCTATGCCCTTTTCACCCTCATAGGTAATAAAAATGGAAATGATAAAAGCATCTGATTAATAAAGTTATAAGGATAAACTAGAACAATCAGACAAAATGCTGAGCACAGTGTTGGCAGCTCCTCCTCCTCCATTTCCTCCTCTTCTTCATGTTTCTCCTCCTCCATCCTTCCTTCTTCTCCTTATCTTTCTTTTTTTTTTTCATTTTCAGTTTTTGTTCATTATTACATGTCTGGTGACCTCTGCTAGGGAAAACCATACAGTAGAATGAATTAGTACTTCTTCAAATTCATCATAAGAAATCTCTTCCTGAAATAATTACTCATTTTTCCTTTATTTTTTAAAATATCTGTATCTCTTCTGACTCTTTTACTCCTAGTCATTGATGTTGCTTATGTAACACCGAGGAAACAGAGTTCTCTAAATGTTGTTTCCAAATCTAGACAAACAAACATAAGCGTAAGTACTCGTTATCTCTTTAAATGGAGAAAATGTCCCTCTTCCTGGAAAATTTTTCTATAGGAAATTATCTTGATTCAATTTTTAATTCCCTGCAGTACAACAAATGTATGGACAAATACTTGAGAAACTTGGGCTTCTTTAGTTTCATGAGTGTGTATGTACTCATTACTATTGTATAAATAAATAAAACCAATTCAATACTATTGTATTGAATAAATAAAACCAACATTTTTTTAGCTCATTTTTTCCACATGCATACTCAGGATTTTCATTTTCCTTTAATTACCGTGTACAATATTTCTGAGACTCTTTCAAGAGCCACACATGTATTTACAAGTAAATCTTTGCTCATCTTGCTCTGCTGTATTGCCTGGGAATATTCCTGGTACAAACTTATATTGAGACCACCCAGTTTTCTCTCAAACTCTGTGGTCTCTTTGGTGCTTGGTTATTGCTTCTCAGGTGCTCTTATTGAGCTGTTGCCTCCTCAGGGAGATTTGCCTGACAGTTCACAAATGCAAAATCTTGGATGTGCCAAACACCATTCATTTCCATTCAGTCCCCACTTCAACTGATCCATACTGTGTTCCAAAACAAAACTGGAAGAAAATCTCTCAAATATGTATTATACATTGTCATCTGGACCACACAGCACCACTCTTTGTACCTTACTTGCCATATATCCCCAACAACTTTTCTGAATAAAACATAGAGTTATTTCTTTAGGCTTTCCTTTTCTGCACTTATTCCCTAACATAGGGGCCAGGACAGGGATCACATTTCATAGTATTTTTTTTTTCAATTTCTAGTTCTCTCACATTCTTGCTCCCATGTTCCTCTGCACAAAAATTTACTTTCTTTCAAAAAGTCTAAAAGCTCCTGGTACTGACCCTTCTAAATTTCAGGAGAAATTCAGCCAACATCCTACTACATGTGGGTAAACTAGTTCCAGTCATTGATTTCATTATTACAATACAGAAGGTGAAAGATTTAAGTAAATAGTACTTACTTAAATAATTTGTTTTTTAAAATATGCATCATTTGTTCAGCATTAATATACTTACAAAAATAGTAACTAGGAGATTTTCCTATTATACTTTATCAACCTCAAGTGATTTTTTTTAAGTAGACTTTATTTTTTAGAACCATTTTACCTTTGCAGCAAAATTGAGTGGGAAATTAAGAGTTCTCACATACCTCCATCCCCCAAATACACAATTCCCCCACTATCAGCATCCCCACCAGAGAGGTACATTTCTTGCAATCAATGAACTTACATTGACCCATCATTATTGCCCAACGGTCATTGATTGCTTAAGGTTCACTCTTGGTATTGTACATTCTTTGGATTTTTACAAATGTGTAATATCATATACCCAGCACTATAGTGTCATACAGAATAGTTTCACTTCCCTAAAACCCCCTGTGCTCTGCTTTATACCTCCCTCCCCCAACTCATGGCAAACTCTGATCATTTTACTATCTATAGTTTTGCCGTCTCCAGAATGGCACATAATTGCAATCATATACAGTATACAGTCTTCTCAGATTGGCTTCTTTCACATACTAATATACATTTAATGTTTTTCTCTGCTTTCATGACTTGATAGCCCATTCATTTTTAGCAGTAAATAATTCTCCATTGTGTTTATCCATTCACTTACTGAAATATATTTTTGTTGCTTCCAAGTTTTGGAACTTATGAGTAAAGCTGCTATGAACATCCATATGTAG
>NW_017733248.1:24448-29118 GCF_001890085.2 Hipposideros armiger
AAATACCTTAAATATAATTAATACTCCTCCATTAATTGCTTACAGCATTAGACACTACTCTCTCCAGCTGCGAAGCGGCCACACAAACACTGGCTTTCTCATGGATTTACAGTTGGTTTCTTGCACAGCTTAGTCTGCAAGTATGGGGACACTTATTGAGTCCTTTTCTTTTTGTCTTTTTTTCAGATCATGGTTTTTGTGTTACACAATGTTTCTGTGCTTTTATTCATCCAGCATATAACCCTCTTTGTGATTATAGGCAGGATAATTTAAGTCTTACTTTTCCATTTGATTCTTAGGAAAAGACTGTAAATTACAAACCTGAATGCGTGCAGGGAAATTTAGTCTTCTAGTGATCCCATGGTGCTCCCTCATCAACCCTACTGTCTCTCTCCTGATTCTATTTGCAAAACAAAGCAGCGCTTTCCCAGTTTACTGATTCTCTCACTTTCAGACAAAGGCATTACCAGTCCCTAACTTGGTAGAAACTATTCTGAGAAACAAGTTGTGGGTGGGGAGAGATGAATGGTGTTCACTGCTTCATGCTCAGAGATGATTCTCCTTCTTTCTACTTGTGTACCCCCTGGAATTATGAGGGTTAGAAGGAGAAAATTCAGATGTGTGGAAATGAGAATTTTAATGCTAGTTTGGCTGGAATGCCCCCTCCCTGAAAGCCTCATGAGAAAGTGATTGAACTGACAGACTTAGATTTTCTGAACTGATAATGTAAGGCAATTAGCACAATTAAACTAAATCAATTTAATGGACACTGATGGTCATTTCTAGTGAAACCTTGCAAACTCCCACTACAATCAGTAACTCACATTAATACATGCATGTTAAAGAATATTCTCAACCTAGGGGATGATCTTACATGTAGGAAAATGCCAATTAAGCGTTTAGGTTAAAATTTGATAGGAATATTTTAACAATAGGTGACAGTAAGGCAAACTCTATCTGTTAGGATTCTCTGGATGCAAATGAACAAAACTCGTTAATATAAGCAAAAAAATAAAGTCATAAGAAGAATATGAATAAGCTCAGGATAAAAGGTAGCAGGGCAACTCGATTCACAATGAAAATGTCTATAAGGAAGAAACAGCAGGCTGACAAAATAAAATTGTGCAGTAATCATGTTCAAAAGAAACTGAAAACTAAAGAGACTGCTTCACAGAAAATAATAAAATTTCACCAACCCTGCTGTGGAAAGTACAGTCCAATTGAACTCTGAAGCTCTAAAGGATGAGCAGATAAGAATAAAATAAAAAAAACACAATAACTTTTGGGGGTCTTTGTAAAGATTCTACCATTTAGAACACAGCAATCAAGTTAGAGAATAAAAAAATTGAAAATAACCCTGGAAGGAAACACAAAATATATTAAAAATTCTGATGGAATTTAAATTCAAAAATAAAGTAAATGAAAACATTGGACTAATATGAAAGAAACTAGATGATTAANACTCTGGTCTCACTCAGCCACAATCTCTGCTGGTTTTCACAACTAGAAGTTATGGGGACTTCTCTTTTCCTGGCACTGAAACCCTGGGCTGGGGATCCTGGTGGGAAAACTGGGACCCCTTGCTCCTCCGGTTGGGACCTCTGCAGCCATGATGTCCCTCCCAATTTTGCATGGTCACATGTGGGTATGGGATAAGCTCCCTCCTCATCTTCAGCCCTCCTACCAGTCTTGAGGTGCCTTCTTCTATGTGTCCTTATTTGCAGGGCTTCAGTTCAGCTAGACTTCAGGTGATTCTCAATGATGGTGGTTCTGTCGTTTAGTTGTAATTATGATGTGGTTGTAAGAGGAAGTAAGCACAGCATGTACCCATTCTGCCATCTTGTTTCTTTATTTTTTATATAAAAGGTTTGTCAAAAATGTAAAATATGCAAAAATAAAAGAGAAAAACAAAAATTACTTTTAATCTCACTACCTAAACACAGCAACTGATACAATTTTAGTGTACATCTTTTCCTTTATGTTTTTATGATTTATTTTTTGTTAAATTTATTGGGATGGCATTGGTTAATAATAACATATGTTTTGAGTGTATATCTTTATAATACAATATATGTATGTTCTATCACACGCCCACTACCTGGAATCTAGTCTCTTTCTGTCAGCATATGTTTTACCCTGTTTACTCTCTTCATCCTAACCCCCACCCCCACTTCTTCTCCTCTGGTAACAACCATTTTGTAGTCTAAATTGGTCACTGATATGTATGGTTTAGTGATATATCATTGTAAATATATAACATATATTTGCTTTGAGTTTATGTTGAAGAAAGTCAATATAATATGATACTGCATAAGCAGTTTTTATGAGAAAAACTGGGAAAACTTTTTTTGTGTCTTGTTTATGTATTTACTATAGTTTAAACTGTTTTCTCTATAAGAACCATAGAGATTCAATCTCCCTATAATACTAGTTTATAGGAGTCTTCTGCAGTAACACTCAGAGGTTAACATTTCCAAAGAAAATATTTGCAATTTATATTAAAAAAAATTAAGAATCTCTATGTTACTGAGTTTGGTGTTACTCAAAATACATTCATTTGGTGTTGATTTTCAATTTGAAATGTATAAATGTATTTAAACTTATATTTAACATATGTTAATAAAAATAAGTATTATAATGTATTACACATATTTATTTTATTAGCTATTAATATTTTAATATTTTATTTATATTTATAGTCACAATGATTATTGTGCAACCCTATAATACTTCATTCTTAAATAAGAAACATTGCACCCTAAACAGTAGGTATGTGAAAGCATCTCCTTCGAGAATCCACAATCCTAATAAAAGGTGAGACCTCAGAAAAAATACATGAGTTAAGGTGATTTTAATTATTATAAAACCATATTTATTTTCCAAGTGTTCCACAATGTATCTGTATTACTTTCTGTACCTGAAAAAAAATTATTTAAAATTGAAATTCAAACAAAACTGAAATTCATGGCTATAGTAGGTAAACTGATTTTCATGACTGTACTAGGAAAGTCTGCTTTACAGTCAAATGGTTTTACAAGTGATATTTCCTTATTCATATAATTTACTCATTTATAGTCCATTGAAAATATAGCAAAACTTTCTTTTTATAACTCAGCAGGTTAAATAAAAATTTAGGCACACTGGATATCTATTTCTTACATTATTATACTTAGGAAAAAGGAGAACTGTTATTAAGGCTGTTAGTTACATGATATTAACATAATAGATAAATAACTATATAAGTTATATCAATTCATATGTTGCACCACAATCTATAAAATGTATTGTCAACTGAAATTAAAATAGTAACAACCAATTTTCACTTGGATATTGCAACCCAGACATTTAAGATGATAAATCTTTTGTTTCTCCTAAGTCATATACCTTGCTCCAATACTGATACCCCTACCTCTGCCTTACCTTATTCATCCTTTATACAGTTTTCAGAGAGATTTGTAGATTTAAGAGATTTGCAGATTTTTCTTTTAGAAATTCTTCAAAGTTACTGTCTGCATCCCTTTCAAATGCATTAGCATGAGATTTACCGCCTAATATTTATTCTGGCCTATCTCCCATATTATTCCCTGATTTAACCCTAGATACATCCTTTACCAGCATCATCTCAACANACCCATACGATACCATATATAGTAATTACAATATTATTGGATATATTTCTATGCTATACCCTACATCCCCATGACTACTGTGTAACAACCTATTTGTACTTCTTAATCCCTTCCGCTTTTTCATCCACCCTTAACCTCCCTCCCATCTGGCAACTATCAAAATGTCCTCTGTATCTATGAGTTTGATTTTGTTTTGTTTGTTTGTTTATTTTGGTCTTCAGATTTCACTCATAGGTGAAATCATATGACATTTGTTATTCTCTATCTGATTTACTACATCCAGAACAATACCCTCTAGGTTGATTCATGTTGTTGCAGATGACAAAATTTCATTCTTTTTTATGACTGAGGAATATTCCACTGTATATTGGAAGAGGTGTCTCACATCTTCTTTATCCATTCAGGGACACCCAGGTTGCCTTCATTTCTTGGCTATTGAAAATAATGCTACAATGAACATATGGATGTACACATCCCCCTCAAAATAGTGTTTTGGGTTCCTTCAGATAAATACCCAGAAGTGGAATTGCTTTGCTATGTCCTTCTTTGTGTCCTATTATAGCCTTTATTTTAAAGTTTATTTTGCCTGGCATAAGTATTGCTACCCAGTTTTTTCTTTTAGTTTTTAGTTTATTTGTTTGTTTTTGGCATTTGCATTTGGATGAACTATCTTTGGCTATCTCTTTACTTTCAGTTTCTGTGTGTCTTTTGATCTAAAGTGAGTCTTGTAGGCAACATATATAAGGATTTTTATTTTATCCACTTACCCATCCTGTATTTTTATTAGAGCATTTAATCTAACATGTGCTTTTAAAGTGATTATTGATAGATATGTAGTTATTGCTGTTGTATTATTCATATTTACATCTCACCCTCTCCCCCACCCCTTGTTTTCTGGCCTAAAGCATTCCTTCTAAAATTCCTTGTAGTACTGTTTTGGTGGTGATGAACTCATTTGACTTTTCCTTGCCTGCGAAGCTCTTTATCTCTCCTTCAATTCTAAATGACAGATTTGCTGAATAGAGTAATCTTGGTTTTAGG
>NW_017733248.1:33522-34716 GCF_001890085.2 Hipposideros armiger
TTTTCCTTTCAAAATTCAGCCTTATGTCACATTTTCCTGAAAACATGATTTAATTCCCCAAGATGTCATAGATACTTTTTCCATTTGCCTATAAATGCCTAGGCAACAATTCTTACACATCTTGTTGCATTTATTCCTTTAATAATATTATAGTAAATCTTACTGTGCATTTGTTTTCTGATATCTAATATGCTGATTTACCAATAGAGTCATCAAAATTTTTCTGTTACTGAATAGAAAAGTAAAAGTCAGAATCTTCCAAATAATAAACTATTTAAGGCAAGGAAGAATGGTACAAAGAAATAAAAGGCGCTTTGATGAAAACAGAGCTAGGAAGATAGGGAATCATTCTGAATAAAATTAAACTATGAAAAAAACAAAAACATTGTTAATTCCCTAATCATTAACCAATGCAAAAATCCAGAGAATTGACACATTTGCAGTTGAATCATACAATGCAGCTATGCATACTAGGTCACAGTAAGAAATTAAGAAAATAGTGTGAATTATTTTATGATTAATTTCTTCTCCTTTCATGGATTCCTTAATGTATCTTTTGCTGAAGTAAATAAAACAGTTTGCTTTTAATATGCCCCATAAGGGACTACATCTCTTCTAATTAAGCTTACAGAGCTAAGTTTTCATTTAGCTAGGAGGTATAGCAGCTAAGCATGTAGCTTAACTTTTGTATAATGATATAACCAACATTTTTATCAAGTAACATTAAACTTGGAATATAAGTGTACATGTTAATTGGAACATAGATGAAGATAAAATTTTGATATTAACATAATAGTGAGGAATCCCTCTCTCTATTTTGAATATCTTTTCAAAAGTTAAGTGTTTGCAGTTGTGATAATTTAATTATGGGTGTTTTGGCTTCCTTACACAAATCATGAATGCTCTTCCAGAAAATAAGCCAACTCTATGGATGTGTGAATTCCCACACGTCCTAGAGTGCAATTAACTCTACTTCTAACCAAGCTGTGGCACCTGCAGACAATGAAGAAATCTGTTACAAGAACTATTACCATAGCATGAATATGCAAGCACGAGAATTAGTGTAATTCATTCAGCTATAGATTATCTAGACACCAGGCACAATACATTTTATTGCTGTGTGTCAGTTCACTGACAGCTTCATAAATCCTGTTCAATAAACATTAAGTGTTTGCTTTCATTGCCTAGCAAATA
>NW_017733248.1:40181-41214 GCF_001890085.2 Hipposideros armiger
ATTGTTAAAAGACAATAGAATAACATTTTATCTTAAAATACGACCTTTTTTAGTAATTCGGTATCGTATGCCTCTAATGTTATGCATTAGCTTTTTATTTGGTATATCATCTTTGAACAACTACTATGTAAATATTAAAACTGCTAATTTTAAACTCAATCATTTTTCTGAAACCTTATAGTAGCTTTATAAAGGGAAAGGAAAAATATAGGTTTTCTCAGTCTAGTTTGTTCTTGAATCACACAACATAACCTCAAGCATAAAGTGTAAATAAGTGTGAGTATATTTCAAATATGCAATTTAAGAATAAAGTAACAGGGAAATGGATATGGATATCATGGAAATGGGGATGTGTGGCAATTTTCCTTTACTTCAAGCTCTGAGTTTGTTAGCAGAGAGAAAATCCATTAGCAAAATATAAAGCATGATGCTCCCTACTTCATTTGACAGATGAAGAAAGTGCTTATCAAGAATACACAGACATTCAATATTTCATTCCCAGTACTTTCATATGCAGTGCCTATTCCTTAATTAAACCAAGTATCTTTCTTAACAAATCTTATTCGAAACTTCATAGAATTTCAAAACATCAATCAGTAAAACACATTATTTACATTTGCCTCTAAGTCTTTACGGAGACCTACAAAACAAAAAGAGTTTCAAACATTGCTGTGAGCCAGGGAGGTGAAGTTTCTGATAAAATTACCTGTGAAATTATGTGAAACACAAAATGACTTTCAGTAATAAGTAGACGTTCTGATCTATTACTGTGTTTATAAGATATATTGTGGCATTGCATACTTTCTACAGTATCAATATGTAAATCCTCAGATTGTTTCATATTTCATGTACCTAATCTTCAGAATACTTATGTATAGTGATAAATTATGTATATAATGTCTTTAATTGCTTATATTTAAGGTGATCATAGTTTGTGTCCTTTACACACTATAGGAAATAGTGCATATTTCTGTTAGTGAAGACTTATTTTATCTGACCCATATGATGTTTTGAATTGCTAATATATATATAT
>NW_017733248.1:44209-45124 GCF_001890085.2 Hipposideros armiger
TCCTTATCAGAATTGTGTAATTGGAATAGAAAAAAGTAGTTGCTAATGCAAGTTAAAGAACAGCCTACTCTATGTAAACTTCACTGTCTTGGTCACATGTATTTGTAGAGTTTTGCAAAGTTAAAGTACCAAGAAAGTTATGGGTTTTGATAACTATAACAAAGTTGCCTCTTAAATAATGACATTTAAACTAAATTTGCAGACTGTAGTAATCACATAACACAGTTCATGTTATAGAATTAAGTCAGGATGCTTGAGATAAAAGAGGAATTCCTAATGTAGAATACATTTATATTCCCTCTACTGTGCCCTCTCACCATCAATTTATTGATTTTAAGTATTGAAGATACCTTTCTTTAAAAAAAAAATGGCAAGCCCATCATCATATTGAAATTTCACCATCATATTGAAATCTATTGGCATTTGAGCAATATAAGCAATCTGTGAAATGGTACAAGGGAATAATAATTGCAGAAGAATATCTATTAAAATAATTGAGAATGTATTGTTTTCTACATGCATTACTTTAGTGGTATACAGTACTTTGGTTTTACTTTCCCATTTTAATCACAAGTCTGGTTAATAAGAAAGAGCTGCAATTACATAGTTATAACTATAGTTCACTTTTGAACACTAGGCGGAAATGATTTATTTCATATATCACCTGTGCAGCTTACTTTAGTTATATTACAAAACAGACACATGTTTTTAACATAAAAATCAGAACAAGGAACATGAGATTTATGTGCTTCCAAGTTAGAGGCACTTGTATTTTAAAAATTCAATTGTTCCAAATAGGTTCTCTTGATGAATAAGCTTTTTTTTTTTTTCCTCCGGACTTAAAATGTGTAAGATATGCATGATGGTGTACTGGTATACCATTTAAAGTGTAGGAATGCTTTTTTAATTTTTTTT
>NW_017733248.1:46734-48296 GCF_001890085.2 Hipposideros armiger
ATGACAAAGTGGTAACTAAAAAGGATGTTTAGAAAACGTTGAAAGAAAATGTGCTTTTTTCTCTTTTTCCTTGATTTCCTCAAAGAGTATGACACAGTGACTATTGCCAATGACTTCATTATTAGGGTTAATGTTCAGTCCTTCACTATTAAGTGGGATACTTCTCACCAATATAAAGGAGTGTCTTCATAATACGTGCAATAGTATAGATAAATCTCAAAAACATGGTAAAAAACAAAAGAAGCCAGAGATATTCCATTTTTATGAAACTGACTATTCTTTGTCTTTACAGAAATCAATCTTGCAAAGACATTTTGGCAAAATGTCCACTTTTTATTAATTCAAAATTTTTACATAATTTTATTTACAAAACAGATAATGTATTTATTCACTTATTGATTTATTTTGTAAATATTTATTAAGGTACTATGCTATGTGTTAAAATTAATTTGAATATGGAAAGTTCCCTGATCTTATGCTCATAAGTCTTTTGATAGACACAGATAAAATTAGTAATTATAGTGAAATAAAAATAGTAGATAATTGACAACATGAGTATATATTGCCAACAGTAGAAATAAACATAGAATACTATGGTTGAAAAACAGCTAATAAAGAAACGAGTGGAGGATTGTAAGGACTTCCAAAGTATAAAAGAGAAAACTAAACTCTAGGATTTTGTATCTTGTTAATCACAGTAACTAGTACAGGACATTGAAATGTTCAATCAACTTAATTTTCGATAAGAAAATATGTAGGACGAGAGTATTATCAGCTTAACAATTCCAAACAAAAAGGTAAGAACAAAAGAGGTTTGGTTTACTATGTATTCAGTATAGTGATGAGATCAGTTCTCAGAATTCACATAGAAAACTAATACGACTATTAGAGGCACTCTCCATTTTGAATCACTCCCTGGAGTTGTTCATGTTGTGATACAATTATGTCACTGCTATGTGCATTTCCATTTGGCCTGCTATGCAAACTGTCCCAGCCACTACTTTCAATTTCAAACAACCGTTGTGATCAGCAGAAAATGCCAATGTGAATCAGTGGGGACTCTATTTTGTCTCTAAACAAAACACTTCAGTAACTGATTTGGAAGACCCATCTTATTTACTACAGTTCCACTTGACCTGTTTCAACACTTTAAGTTCTTTTGGGCATTTATGCATTTTTAAATTTTATATTTATTTCTTTGCTAAGCAAATATCAAAACTACAGGCATACCAAAATAACATGAAATAACTTGAATTTTATTTATCTCAGATACTACTAAGAAAGGCTGATTATAAATTTTAACCGCATTTTCCCAATTGCTTTACCCAAAAATCTGTCCATCTAAGCTCACATTCTGACAGCAAACCATATTAACTCTATCTTAAAAAAAATATTACAAATATGACTGCTTTTCACCGTCTAAACCTCTGCTATGCTTGTTTAAGCTACCATCGTCTCCCATGTGGACTGTTTAATGAGGCTTTGACTCCGTTTCTCATTTCCTATCTTGCCCTCCTACAGTCTGTTTTCCACAGAGCAGCCAATGTAATTCTATTAAATTG
>NW_017733248.1:51157-52291 GCF_001890085.2 Hipposideros armiger
TAAGAAGATTAAGGCATACAACGTGTTGATTTGATACATTTATATATTGCAATGTGAGTACCACATTAGCATTAGTTAATACCTCAATTATTTCACAACCATAATTTCTCTTTTGAAGTGAGTACAGATAAGATTTAGTCTCTTAGCAACTTTGAAGTATGTGATACAGTATGGTTGAATATAACCATAATGTTGTGCATTAGATCCCCAGAACTTACCCATCTCCTAACTGCAAGTTCGTACCCTTTAACCTATATCTCCCCAGTTTCCCCACTCCTCAGTCCCTGGCAAAGACTAATCTGAGCTCTGTTTCTACACGTTTGATTTTTTATATCCCACATATAAGTAACATCATACAGTATTTGTCTTTCATTGTTTAACTTATCTCTCTTAGCACAATGCCTTCAAAGTGTATCCGTGTGATCACAAATGGCAGGATTTCCTTATTTCTCATGGCTGAATAACATTCCATTGCAAATATTTACCCCATATTCTTGATCTTTTCAATGTTAATGGACACTTAAGCTGTTTCCATATCTTGGCTATTGTGAATAATGCTGCAATGAACATAGGAGTGCAGATATATTTTAAGATCTTATTTTAATTTCCTTTGGACATATACCCAGAAGCAGAGTTGCTGGATTGTAAAGTAGGTCTACATTTAATTTTTTGAGGAACCACCATACAATTTTCCATAATACCAATTTACGTTCCCACCAAAAGTGCTCAAGAGTTACCTTTTCTCTACATTTGCAGTCATTTATTTCTTATGTTTTTGAAAAAAGTCATCCTAACAAGTGTAAAGTGATAGCTCATCATGGTTTTGATTTTCATTTTCCTGATAATTAGTGATATTGAATATTTTTTCACCAACATGTTGACCATTTGTATGTGTTCTTTGGAAACATTTCTGTTTAGATCATTTGAACAATTGTCACTGGGTTATTATTTTTTTTTTTCTGCTATTGAGTTACATGTGTTTCTGTATTAGTTTTTATCAAATAGATGGTTTGCAAATATTTTCTCCTATTAAGTAGGGTGCTTTTTCATTCTGCTTATTGTTTCTTTTGCTGTACAGAACGTTTTTAGCTTAATGGAGTCTCAGTTGTTGACTTTTGTTTTGTTTCTTGTCCT
>NW_017733248.1:58176-61185 GCF_001890085.2 Hipposideros armiger
TTATAATGGCAAAAACCACTATTATTTTTGCACCAACCTAATAATACATTTTAACTTGGTAAACTAGCAGTGTCTTGCAATATGAGTAGTTTGTTTCCGGAACGAATTATGCTCACAAACCGAGGTATTACTGTACCTTTTTCTATCCATTTTCTTTGAGCCCATGTGTTTCCTTAAACCTGAAGTAAATCTTTTGTAGGTAACATATAGTTGGTCTTGTTTTTTATTCATTCAGCTACTCTGCCTTTTGATTGTAGAATTACATTCATTCACATGGAAAGTAATTTATTGTTAGGTAAGGACTTATTAATGCATCGTGTTGTGTCTGGTTGTTTTGTAGTTCCTTTATTTCTTTATTCCTTTCTTCTTGTCTTCCTTTGTGAACTGATAATTTTCTGTGGTGGTAGTTTTGATTCCCTTTGTTTTGTATATCTATCATAGGTTTTAAAATTATGGATATTCTAAAACTTAAATGAAACATATTATACATATGACAGTCTATTTTAAGCTTATATCAAGTTAAGTTCAGTTGCATACAAGAAAATCTACATTTGATTCTCTCTCTCACATATTTTAAGTACATATTTTTCTATTGTGTATCCTTTAACAAATTGCTGTGACTATAGCTATTTTAATACTTCTTTCCTTTAACACATATACTAAAGTAATTAATACCCCACCCCATAATACAGTATTGGGATATTTTGATTTCGACTATAAACTTACCTTGGACTATAACCTTACAAATTGACTATAATCTAACCAAACTTACCTGTATGCCTATAAACATACTGGTATATTTTATATTTTTAGTTGTTGGCATATTTCTAATTAAAGTCCTTTTATTTCTACTTGAATAACTCTTTTCAAGATATCTTGTGAAGCAGGTATGTGATGAACCTCTCAGTTTTTGTTTGTCTGGAAAAGTCTTTATCTATCCTTCATTTCTGAAGGACAGCTTTGCTGGATGAAGCATTCTTGGTTGGTTGTTCATTTGTTTGTTTGTTTGTTTGTTTGTTTGTTTGTTTGTTCCCTTTCAGTACTTTGAATGTATCATCCCACTCTGTGCTGGCCTTCAAGGTTTCTGCTGTGAAACCTGCTAATAGAATTTTAACAGTTCCCTTTATAGTAACAAGTTTCTTTTCTCTTACTGCTTTCAAGATTATCAATCTTTCTTTGATTTTTGACACTTTTATTATAATGTCTCATGGATAAGTTCTTTTCAAGTTGAGTTTGTGGACCCAGGAGCTTCATGAACTTCGTTGTCCAAATTTCATCCACATTTAGGTTTCGGGGAATTATCAGCCATTATATCTTTAAATAATCTTTCAGCCCTTTTCTACCTCTTTCTCTCTGGACTCCCAATAATGTATAGAAATCTTTTTTTTTTTTTCTTTTACGGTGTCCCATAAGTTGTGTAGTCTTTCTTCATTCCTATTCATTTTTTTTCTTTTTCTTTCTAATGGATAATTTCAAATGATCTGTATTTTTTGCACTAATTCTTTCTTTTGATCAGTCCAATCTGTTATTAAAGTGTCTTTTTAAATTTTTCAGTGTAGTCATTGTATTCTTCAGCTGCAACTTTTCTATTAGGTTCTATTTTATGTTTTTGTTTCTTTGTTGTTGTAGAACTTCTTGTTTAGTTCTTGTATTATTTTCGTGGGTTTGCTAAGTTGTTTTTTTTCTCTTGTAGCTATCTGTGAGCATCTTTAGAACAATTATTTTGAATTATTTGTCAAGCAATTTATATCCTTTTCTTTGTAATCAGTTACTAGAGATTTACAGTGTTCCCTTGGNTCATGAAAGGATATTGAGTTTTGTCAAATGCTTTTACTGCACCTATTAGATGATCATATGATTTATATCTTTTTTCTGATTTTGTGGTGTATCACATTCATTGATTTGCAAATATTGAACCATCCTTGCAACCCAGGAGTTTTGTGCCCATCTCAGCCTATTGATAAGTAAGTAATGCTATGGCTGGACTGGCCCTTGTGATCTTTATTATAATTGCAAGATGCCTTCAGCAGCAACCATTAGGAAACTTCAAAAAAGAATGCTGTATTGGGCCGACCGAGTGGCTCAGCTGGTTAAGAGCTTGTGTAAGAGTGCGAGCTCTGAGCAACAGTGGTTCGATGCCCGGCCTGAGCTTAGTTGTCGCTGAGCTGCCAACAGGTGGCAGGAGGGCTCAGCTAAAAAAAAAAAAAAAAGAGTAAGAATGCTGTATTACCCACAGATCCTGGAGGGTATATGGCACATCTGGGGCCACGTAGGAAGGTTGGAGGGAAGAAGGAAGGGGGAGAGGGAAAAAGAGAGAGAGAGAGAGAGAGAGAGAGAGAGAGAGAGAGAGAGAGAGAGAGACCATGGCCTTGGGGTTCTACTTTTACTGGGGTTGAGGGTGGGGGCCTAGGGTTTTGTTGTCTCTCTTTATTGGTAAAGTTAAAACATAAAAGCAGGAATTCAAAGTGCCACAAAAGAAAAGCAAGTGTCCCAAATGGTCAGTTGTGTCAACCAAGATCTCTAAAACAAAGGCGCCTCAGGGCAGGGGTTGGGGATTGGCTCTTTATCTAGTCATGTAGCCAGCATTTTTTATTTTATTATTATTATTATTATTATTATTATTTGAGATAACTGTCTTAGAAGTAGATGCCTTTGCAATTAAAGGTTAAGTCGGGCACTATCATTACAAAAAAATAAAAATCAACTGTCAGAACTTACAATATAGAGTGATAAATCCTAGTTGATCATGGTGTATGTCCCTTTTAATGTGTTTTTGAATTTGGTTAGCTGTATTTTGTTGAGAATTTTTGCAAATATATTTTATCAGAGATATTGGTCTATAGTTTTATTTTCTTTTAGTATCCATATGTTATCAGAGTAGTGCTGGCATCTAAAATGACTTTGAGAATATTACCTCTTCTTCAAATATTTGGAAGTTTGAGAAGAATTGGCATTAATTTTTCTGTAAATGTTTGGTAGAATTCACCAGTGATACCATCTGGGAAGGGG
>NW_017733248.1:64705-65770 GCF_001890085.2 Hipposideros armiger
TATATCCTTTTCTTTGTAATCAGTTACTAGAGATTTACAGTGTTCCCTTGGTAGTGTTATGTTTCCCTGATTATTCATGATCCCTATAGGCTTGCATAGGTGTCTGCACAGGGTGACAGCGCACTGAAGCCTTCTGTGACCCCAGGTCTAGTGGTACATGGCGGCAGTTTTGAGGGCATGTGATAATTATGGATCTGGAAAGACGTGTTGTCTTATTGTCTCAGTCTGCTGGGCCCGTGACACTGATAATTTCATGGTCCTTAGGGAGTGCTTCAGGGTGTACTATAGCCACTAAATTACATGCCAACAGTCAGGATCCCTATAGTTTCTATTCTGCCTGCAGTTGGCTCTGGCCCTTGCTGTTGGCCCTGGCCTTTGCCACTCCACATGTGTCTGAAACTGGCCCCTGTCATTGTAGAGGCACCTGCAGTCAGCTCTCACAACTGAGTGTGTGCATACCACAGGCTCTGTCCACCATCACTGCCTACCATGGTTCCTACTCTAGCTGCTGGACTTAGAGGCACTGCTGAGGACTTAACAGTCCTTGCAGCTACTGCAGACCCACTGAAGTGTTCACCAAAGACTGACTACACAATTGTGCATGTTATTACCTGGTGGCTTGAGCCAATGAAACATCATACCCCTACAGAGCTGGAGCCACTGCAAGAGGTCATAGAAGACACTTCAGAGGAAGCTGGTGATAGGAGTTGGGCCAACAGGATTCAGGTACAGTCTCAGGCACTATCTGCAGATGAACCTAGCAAGGCATGGTGGTGATAGACAGATCTGGACCTAGGCCCACAAGGAGCTGTGGGTTCCTGGCTGGTGGCATGCACTCGTATGGCTGTAGTGTCTCACCATGGGCATACAGACACTATGAAGACCAGTGATAGGAGCTAAGCTAGTGGTGTGCAGCCATAGAGGCTCTCCCCCAGTGCCCGCATAGTGGTGGGGGTCAGCCACTGGGGTCTAGACTGGTGTCTTGCACTTATGCACCACAAGTGTCAGGGCTAGTTGCCAGTATGGATCCTGGACTCTGGCAGGAAGTGAGGGGAGAGAGAATAC
>NW_017733248.1:70165-72352 GCF_001890085.2 Hipposideros armiger
CTTAAGTAGTTGTCTTATTTGGCAAAGTCGAGTTGGCTATTTGTGATTGGCTGTTCTTAAATTTCATTTTCTGATTTGACTGTATTGACTCTGGCTTAGGTTTTGGTTTGCTACATAGGCTACCAAGGCATTA
This sequence comes from Hipposideros armiger, assembly GCF_001890085.2. NCBI lineage: Eukaryota > Metazoa > Chordata > Mammalia > Chiroptera > Hipposideridae > Hipposideros > Hipposideros armiger. Next base: position 70,299 of record NW_017733248.1, read on the forward strand.
CAGCTACCTCAATCTAACAGCCTCTGTTTAATTACTTACACAGGGGCCAGAGTGGAAAAAGGCTTATATTCATAGTGTGCCTTTCTTACCTTTGTATTTGTAAAATGTCTAACTGTTACCACTTTAAAAGTCAACAAAACAATTAAAAAGCAAGCAACGCATTAATGAAATCAAAGGCACTATTCTCTATTTTAAAAAGGAATTTTCTTAATTATTGTAAATTATGAAGCAAATAATTTAGACATACATATACTTTAAAAATGCTTGAGTACTTTTTTTCACTGTGCTAAAGCTTATATAGATGTAATACAGATAAAATTTCTAAGCAAACTGATATACCAGGGCATGTAGGATGAAAATGGCTGGTTTCAAAGTCCCCATCAACTAGGTATTTGACAGTCCAATGAAGCAGAGTGTGGCCGAGTGATATGTAAATATGTCCGCTTGTCACTTTTCTACAAGCATATAGCAGATTTTAGGCTAGTGATACGTTAGGCAGCTGGAGTTGTGGATAGCTTTCTGACAAAAATAAAACATGGCAAAGTACATTTTTCTTCTATTCCTGCTATGTCGAAGTCCAGTGTCATCCTGCAGAGGAAAGGTGGTGCATGACTTCGGATCATGCTCATATCTAAAGCCTGCAGGCGTCTGGAATATAGTATTACAGTGAAAAAAAAAACAGTGGAAATAATAGCACCTGCATGTTGATATTCTGCTGTTTAATAGAATATCAACTGTTCCCGTATGAGCCAAGTTTCTTTGAACAACCTAGTATTCTCTTTTAGCTGAAAATATGGGAAAGTGTTAATCATCGCCCTTTACTACATTAGGCAGCACACTGGCCCAACAGACATGGTTTATACCCCAACTGTGCACCACATAGTTGTGAGCTATTTCAAAAATGACTGAACCTCCCTAAGCCTCAGTAATCTCCTCTCTAACGAATAAGGATGAAGGATAATTATATGTGCCTCATGTTGTGGTAATGAGAATTAAATGATATAATGTANTTATTCATAAATAAAAATGTGGCTGGCCATTCCAATTATTTGTATTTAATGCAAACTACTTCTCATTTAGAAGACTATGTTTTATAATATTTTATAAACATTCTTCTTCAGACTTCAAATGTACATAAGGAAGAGCAAAACCTAACATAATAAAACAGCATGATTCTGTACTTTAAAATCCCTAAAATATACATTAAATTAGATAAAGAGTTTGAAGTTTTCCTAGTTCACAATCATTATGAAATCTCATCATTGTTTGAATCCTAAATAGATAGCAGTCAGCCATTCTGTAGCAGATGGGATTGCTACGGAAGTCCATATGCTTTCTAACAGTTGGTGTTCAAGCGAAAATGTGTGAAGTCAAATAAAAATGTGGCCCAGACAACAAAACCTAATTACCAGCACCTTCAAACTGCAGGTTTTCTTTCAACTACCTACATTATTCTTTCTGGAGCTTTACAGAAATTTCCTAGGTAAAATAATTTTGACAAACTTGTAGATTATAATAATATAAGCCTCTTTTTTGAGAAAGTAAACTACAAGATTAGAAACTTAACTTTCATTATAGTTTTAGTCAACAAATTAATAAGGATGATGATATCCTTCTTTAAAAACTACTCAAAAGCAACAAGATAAATAGAAAAAGAAAAACACTAAACCAGTATCCATGAGACTAGGAGATCTCTGTATTCCAAAACTCACACACACATATGCATACATTTATGTGTACACAGATGTATCTACACATGCATATGTGTATTTCAGGTGTGCAGACGACAGCTGGAATACTCATGGCTAAATACATAAAATAATGCCAACAAATATTATTATTTTTTAAAATAAGTGACAGAATCTAAAATTAAAATCTAATAATCCTTCTTTTAAGCATAAAAACATATGCAGGCTAGCTGGGTATATTTCCTGAACCAGATTTGCTACTAATTTATGACAAGTAAGAAAGGCAGGGTTTTAAATGGAATCTTATGAACAAAAAATATTTGCAGAAAGCTTCTGATTTTAGAGAAGTAAAAATGAAGAGACATT
>NW_017733248.1:76828-79063 GCF_001890085.2 Hipposideros armiger
TTTAAATGGTTTTCAATCATTGCCAAAATTTAAGAATTTAAAGTAGTTTTCTAATTATTGGTAAAATTTAAAAGCAAAGTATAAACATACCCTAGAGATATTGCAGGTTCAGTTACAGATCACCACAATAAAGCAAATATCTCAATAAAACAAGTCACACAAACTTTTGGTTTCCCAATGCCTATTAAAGTTATGTATTATACAGTAGTCTATTAAGTGTGCAATAGCATTATGTCTTTAAAAAACAAAAACAATGTACATGCCTTGATTTAAAAATTACTTTATTGCTAAAACAAAATGCTAGCAATAACTCACTTGAGCCTTCAGTGAGTTATAATATTTTTGCTGGTTAGGGGTGTCTCACCTTGGTGTTGATGTCTGCTGCCTGATCGGGTGGTGGCTGCTGAACGTTGGGGTGCCTGTGGCAATTTCTTAAAATAAAATAACAATGAAGTCTGCCACATCGATTGATTCTTCCTTTCATGAACAATTTCTCTGTAGCATGTGATGGTGTTCGATAACATTCGACCCACAGCAGAGCTTTCAAAATTGAAGTCGATCTTCTCAAACCCTGCTACTTCTCTGTCTACTAAGTTTATGTAATTTTCTAAATCCTTTGTTGTCATTTCAATAATCTTTACAGCAATCATAATATCAAAGATCACTGATCACAGATCACCATAACAAATATAATAATAATAAAAAAGTTTGAAATACTGTGAAACGTACCAAAATGTGACACAGAAACAGGAAGTGAGCAAATGGGGCCGATTAAATTGCTCAATACAGGTTTGCCACAAACCTTCAATTTGTAATATCTATGAAGCACAAAAAACAATGTATGCCTGTCAATAAATTTAAGACAAAGGAAAGATAAAAGAATAATAGAGACTTGTAGAAATTAGAAAGATGATTTATCAAAGACAAGTTATAGCTGATATGGTGAGAGTATTATTGCTATTACAAGAGTACACAATGTTTACTTGAGAAATCCAAGTAAAAGAATATCCTTCACACCTCAGATTCATAAAAGGGAAATGATAGTTTTGTAGTCCTATATCAGTAGCTTAGTAGCTGTCAATCCTATAATTTATTAATATAATCTTTATTCAACTAAATTTTAATCACACATAGGTTTCTACCTCTCGCTACTATATTCTTGTCATGCAACACATTTTATATTATGATTATGGTAACTTCTATATTGCATATAAAGAAATGCTTCACAGCGCATTTTTTCATTACAAAGAACAGTTTTCTACTTTCAGAGTTCCTAAAATTATTTTTCTTCATTATGAAAAGAAATAATTGATTTGCAAAATTCCCAAAATATATATTACAACCTAGTATGTTATTTTATTATATATCATTTTTATACTTTAGATTAACATAGAAATGAATACCTCATTCACAACAAAGACCTGACCAATTATGTGGGGAGGCATGAATTTGGGTTGGCCTTCCAGAGTTGTCCCAGATAGAGGAATGCACTGAAAGTGGCTTCCCCAGGGAGAAGCATATAACCTTGAGCAAGGAAGCTCCCATTGGACAAGGTCAGTTCGTAGGAAAGGACCTAGCTGAAAACACACCTGATAGCTGAAAGGTCTTGAAATGCATATCTGGAGACGCACAAACAGCATCCACTGCCTAGGATATATCTGTTCAGCATTTGGCATCCAACTATAATAGACACAGGTACCTTAAATGATAGGCTGCCCAAACAATTCTGCTAAAGGTGGCATCAGTTTTGAGGTTGGGCAGCAAGTGGTAAGAAGATCATTAAAGGTTATATAGTCATGTCACTTATTCTAAAACATGTATGGCGATATTTTATCTGCTATAATTTACAAAGGAGACCATTGTTGCTATGGCTTTTAGGGAAGAGTTTTAAAACATTAAGTAGTAGAGGTTGTTTATTTTCAGATGGACTTTGGGATATATATGAGATGAACACAGGAGAAAACTGAAGGGTTTTGAAGCAGGGATAAAAGATAATGGAGGCAAGCTGAAATATGGGTCACTTACAGAGTTAAAGAATCTGAAATGTAGTAAACCTTCTAACTAATTTAAGTATTTTAGGGCAAGCCTCTGAGTAAAGATGCTGTTGAACCATAAGGAAAAAATGAATAAACTATATTGGAATCTATGAACTTTTTGTCAAATAGCATTGTCAACACCAACCAGACTGAAAATGCTCTAATTGTGTAAAATAAAGTGTGTCTTACTCTACTTGAA
>NW_017733248.1:79388-88635 GCF_001890085.2 Hipposideros armiger
TATATTTGAATGTTAAAGAAAATTTCTTGCCTCCTTCTATAATTTGCTTTTGAGAATATGTTAGATAGAAAATTTTCAGATAACATGAGCCTACAATCCATGATTTTAAATGACAAAGTAGTAATACATTAGAGCACATTAAAAATTGTATTAGTATATTTTTACTTTTGAAATCCATTTCACTTTATTCTTTTTGATCTATATCTATATCTATATATATATATATTATTAAACTGTGAGCTGTATCATATTCTATAAACTGTTCATCTATAAGAACTTATTTATATCCAAAAGATCACTTGATAAATAAAAATTGAGCTAACTTTTCACTTTTGAGTATTTGAATGAGGCTAATTTGACTAAATCTCATTTTTTTTCACTATTACTCTTATGGGTTTAGAAGAGTAAGCTTTTAGCTTGAGACAGGTATTAAATAATCCAAAATAGAAATTCTGTTATACAGACATTGGAATTTTATGCCACTAACTGTATCTATCTATCATCTATCTATCTATATATCTATTTATCTATCTATCATTTATCATCTGTCTACCTCAGGCATATATCCTTTTCCCCAAGTAGACACCAAATTGCCCAATAGAAGTAAAAATGTTGAAAAATCTTATGAGGCTCATGATTATGGAGTCATCCTTTCCTTTTCTCACCTAGCTAATGGACAGGCGTTCTTGTACTAACAAACCTGTATCACCTTATTGACACAGACTAGATTCATTTCTTAGCATTGTTTTAGGGCATTGCAGCCACAAGTTGGAATTTAAGATGATGCAACGTAAGCAGGAATCATTTATGCCGCTTAATAAAATTCCCCTATGTGTGATCTTCATACTCCTTCCTTTTCACGTAGATCACATGATAAACTCAGAAGGCACATCTTGAAATGCCTGAACTGCAAAATGAAAGGAGCTGGGTGCTCAAATCACTGCTTGGAGAAGAAACAATCACTCACCAGAAGCCGGAATTATGCACTTTATTTGAGTGAGTGATAAACTTTTATCATTCTGATTGATTATACATTTTGAGGATTGTTCGTTATATTTGCTAACTTGGACTAAACCACCACAAAATTAGGAAGCATCCAAATCCATGTGATAGATTTCCATTCCTTGGTTTTATTTATTTTTTGTGCTAATTGACATGTAATTACAAATTAATAGCAAGATATGAAGTTGGCAGTTAGCTAACCACTAGAATCTCCCATTTTAATAAATTACCTTCAGAATCTTGTCAGTTCAAAACTAAAAAGAATTAGCTGTTATGCTGTGATGTCAGAGATAAGATTTTAATATGCTGTTGCTTTTGTCTATTAAGAAAAGAAGCTATTATTTCATACCCAAGTTCAGGGATAAAGTTTAGATATTATTTTGGAGACAAGTTTTAAATGATTAAAAAGGGGTCAATGGAAGAAATATGTTTAGTCTTTTTCAGAATTCTTATATACTATCTTAATCCTGTTCTCACTTTTAATAGGCAATTCAGCATCTGTTCTTCTCTTCCTCTTTTCTAACAAAACCTCACTGTTTTTGTATAAAACCCCTCCCTCAAATTCAGGTCATGTGCTTTAGGGTGAGTAGAGACCATACCCAGCAACAAATAGTTACAAACACAGTGCATAATAATAACAACTAATTTTCTTTTTTTCTTTTTTCTAAAGCACTTAATATATACCTGACATATTCCTCTTATAGCAACTTGAGAGTAGGTATTATTATTGTCACTAAACTAGTTGTCTAAGGTCAGTTCCAGAGCAAAGATTGAATTGAGATAGTTGGATACTAAATCTTTTACTTTTCAAATTTTCAGTGAACTGGTTTTTCAGTATGATGTGGTTACTTACTTATTTTGGTGATTGTTGCCATACTTGGATCTCTGGGCACTTTTACACACATAATAATTAATGTGGACCCCAAAGAACTTTTGTTTATATAACTCATATCTATCAAGATTTATCATATTAAGATATAAAACTAAAAAAATAAATATTTATTAATTCATTTAAAATATTAAGAAAATACTAATGTAAATAACATTTTTATTTTAAAAAGCTATATTTTCCAAAACAAAAATTAATGAGAAGAGTGGCAATATTTTATAATGTTTCAAATCTCTTTAATATCTGCCTTATTAGAAGACAGCAGAATTATGAAATCTGCTTCGATGTTCAGTCTGTTGAATTATATTGTTTTATGTGTGAAGAAAACAGGGCCTCACTTAGATACACACTTAGGAAACAGAGGCATATTTATTAGAGTTTTCAAATAATTGTGATATCCTCCTTGAATACTACACCAAAATTCAATAAGCTATTTCTTAGTGTAATACAGAATCTGAAACCATATTAATGGCAATTGTATAATCTGTTTTATTATCACCCATTGGTCTGTTTTGCACTTTGAATTGGTCTTTTATGTGTGTTGAGTTGGTAACATCATATTTTTGTCATTTGGGAAATATTAATTCTGGAAGTTATGTAGGTTTTTTGAAAGTTCATACACTTCATTGTACAAAATCAAAAAACACTAGGTAACATTACTTCCAATTTTCTCAGCACAGTCTTTATTTTATTTTTATTTTATTTTTTTTATAGCTGAGCCATCCTACCACCTGTTGGCAGCTCAGCGGCAGCTCTGCTCAGGCGGGGACTCGAACTGCTGTTGCTCAGAGCTTGCACTCTTGAGAGAGCTCTTAAACCAACTGAGCCACTTGGCCAGCGCTTCAGCAGTCTTTAAGTACCCAGGAATGTAAGCTCATTGTAGCAGGTTTTCAATATTTTTTCAACTCAAGTTTTAGCACTGGCAACAAGTACTGTCATCATTTGTTTTCCTTAAAGTAACCATTTGGCAGAAAATGATTGTATAATACCCAAGTCTGTCATTTTCTCCTATCAATATTTCTTTCAAGTAAAAATAATGTTTCATGAAAAAGACAGTTTTTATCCCAACTAAAGCAATCATAATAATGCTGTTTCTCCAGATACCATGACAGAAGTGCTATATGCAAAGTTCTCATTATAGCAAAGAGAATATTTAAACAAGTGTGTTCATTTTGGTATCTTAAAAAAATCTCCTGATTTCTAGGTCCTGTAAATTAAAATTTAGTAATTTTAATTGTTTTCTCTTGTAGGGAACTTTACTAAAATAATAAGCCTAAGAATATATATTACAATGCTAGGTATTTTTCAAGGGAATAAAGTAATACAATTTGAAGGTGATACCTTTTTGTTACTCTTACAAAACATAAAAATGGACTTTAAAGTATATGAGGAATGATTTGAATATAATTTTTTTTTGTATTTAGCTTTTATAATTATGAGTTATTTCAGTCAACATTTTGAAAGGACATAGTATATAATAAGGTATTTTAGTCTCAGACAGAGAATGAATCTTGCTATAATGTATTGCTTGTTGAATAGATTTGTAGAGTAAGTGAGAGCAAAATAAAATGCAATTGTAAATATGTATTATACTATCTCAAATTATGAGACATGTATGAAACAGTGAATACTGCAGTTTCATATAGTATCCGTACTTATAACTATATTAGTTGAGGTGTTTTAAGAACTATAGGCAGTCTTATGTTGGGGCTCTTAGGATTCCATAATTCCTAGGACAATGCTGAATTCCAGACCAAACAAAAGGATTACATACAGTAGTTAATAAAAATATCATTTTCATAGTGACAGTCTTACCCTTAAAATAATATTGTGTCAGAATAATATTGTATCAAAACATATGAGTTATGGGTAACATTTTTTTAAAAAAATGTGTTTCCATCAGAATTACTGCCGTTGCCAAATACCAATGTCGAAGCCTCAATCTCTTGCCTGTTTTCTTTTAAATTTTTAAATATAGGCTTTTCATTTTGCTTTAAGTATATAAGTACATTTTGTTTTGTAAATATAAAAGCAAGAATTTATAATCTGGTAAGGATATAAAAAGTTTAAAGCTTTATATAGTCACTTCAAAGGTCATCAAAATGAATGTAGGGAGCAGTAGATCAGTGTTCCTAGTGACCACTAGAGAAGTAGAAAAAATTATTAAATTTTTCTTTCAGTCCATCAGCCACTTGTGGAATAGGTACCAAAATTTCAGAGGTAAGAGTCACTAGTAGGTGAAATAATGTCAGGTAGACTCACTTGGTTTTTGTTTTGTTTTCTTTTCTAGGAGCACTTGCCATTTTTTTCCCATGAGCTGAGCACAGAGGCTCAGCCAACAAATAATTTGCTGCTGGGGAAAATAAAACCTTCAAAGCTATTAGAGGTTGTACAAACCTAGAGTGACAAAAATAAGAGTTAAAAGGTCTCAAGTGCACAAATAGGTTTTTTATTTATTTGTTTTTTGTTTTTTTTCCACAATATTTTTGCTGAATTCTGAGGCTATGCAGGAGGCTAAAAAAATTAAGTACAAAGCTTCTGTGCTGGACAAAATAAATTAAAAAATGGAGTATGTCAATAAAGAAATCAGAATGTTTAATTAAAAATATCTGGAATGTTTTTAAAAGAGACTAATGGGAATCTAGAATTAAAAGTAAAATATCTGAAATTATAAACTCAGTGATTTAACAACAAATTGGACAAGTACAAAATTTGTTAGTTGGAAGTAAGCTTAATGGAAATACCCTACTTAAAGCAGAAAGGATAATAAGAATGAAAAAGTAGTAAGTAAATAACCCAGATTAGAGTATAAAGGTATGTGAGATATTTTGCCAAGGTCAGTAATATAGGTATAGTTGGCAAGTGACCCAAGATGGATAGATGAAGATGCAGCAAACAGCAGGAGAGTTAATGTTAGACTAAATATACATAAATGTTAATGGAAAAACAATGCTCATATTGTCTTATAATGTCTAACTATATGTAGAAGTAAAATATATGACAAAGATAAGACCAAAGACCAAAAGAGACTACTCAAATGATCAATAAATAGAAGAAAAAGCACTTGGTTTTATTAATCATCTAGAGAATGCAAATTAAAACTCTGAGATACTACACTACACCTAAAAATAGTCCCCTTTATCATTGTTTTTGCTTTCTTTTCAGTTAACAGAAGTCAACAATGGTCTGGAAATTTTAAATGGAAAATTCCAGAAATAATTCATAAGTTTTAAATCATGCATCGTTATGAGTAGCATGATGAAATCTCATGCCACCCAGGACACGAATCATCCCTTTATCTAGCATATCCACTCTGTATACATTATCCACCCTTTTGTCACTTTGTAGCCTTCTTGGTTGTCAGATCATCTGCTGTGGTGTTGCAGTGCTTGTGTTCAAGCAACCCTTAATTTACTTAATAATGGCTTCAATATGCAAGAGTAGTGATGCTAGAAATTCAGACATGCCAAAAAGAAGCTGTAAAGTGTTATGTATAAGAAAAAAACATAGTGTATGTAGGGTTCAGTGCCATTCATAGTTTCAGGCATCTCCTGGGAGTCTGGGAATATATCCCCCACACATAACGGGGGACTACTGTACTAGAATGGCCAAAATGAAAATGGTGGAAAATAGCAAAAGCAGGCAAGCATGTAGAATAAAATAATTCATAATGATATTAACTAATAAAATAGAACTTTTTAAAAAGTACTTTGGTAGTAGACTAGAAATTAGATATTTATAAATATAATGTATTTTAACAAACTACATTAATGTGATTAGGATATTGATTTGTGAAAAAAAATGTCCATGCTATCTTCTTGAAACATGAGACCTTCAGAAGAAAATATAATATCTAAGCCACAAAAACACAGATAAGACAACTCATGCCTATAGTCTGCAGGGAGTGATCCTGTGTTATGCCTGAATGAAGGGCTACAGACAAAGCCATTCATCTCTGCTGGATAAAAGGAAGAGACTAATATTCACTAGATATTTATCTTCACCCATGAAGGTTCTTTGAGAACACTTGCCAGCAGTGAGGAATGTCATCTCTATATTAACTATCTTTTATAAAACACCACTTCAGGGCCATAGGAATCATCAGTAAGTGATGATCGAAGTTTTTCAACTGTAGTGAGGTACAAACCCATTAGATAAATTTTATGAAAGAACTGCAGCTGGTTCTCTCTTCTCTAAAATGATTAATCATGAACTCTTTTTAAACTATTTTAATTTGGAGTTCAAGTATGTAACAATAGATGGATATTGATACAGACCATTCCACATCTCTGTTAATTGGGAACACTGTGTTATATAGAACTTATATTTTGTGTTGGGCTACTTTTGTCACTTAATGCCATAAAGTAAATTTAATTGAGTTTGCAATTTAATTTGTCACATTAAAGAATGCTTTTTATTTTTTCCAAGACAATATAAAAACAGAATTGTAACTAAGGTATATAAAATCTCATAAATGTTCTTGTTTTTCTTTAATATTGCTGAGTTTCACCTTAGATTTCATAGAGTGATGAATTACCAAGGGACGTGAAAAAATAATGGTTTGAAGAGTCATAGATTTATGCAAATATACCATTTTTCACTTTCCCTTCAGACACCCAACTCCTTTATTCTCAATCCACCAGTCAAATAATATGTTATATATTATGCACATTGTATTATCAGATAACACACCTACCCCATAGTCTCCATGCCTTCACAGTGCATTAAGATCCTCTCTTCCTTTACACATATGCAGATCATCCCTAGATCACCTAGATCACAGCTACAAACTTGACCTTCTTTCTTCCTCCATTCCCCAGACTTTGCTCTGCCTAAGATTATATACATTTTTGATATATTATTTCACAATTATAATCAGTTATGTCTCCTATATAATAATTAATTTTTGTATTTAATATCTACTGAATCTAGAGAATGAAATAATCACTCTCACCTGCCATTATTCTAATCTAGCATTTAGATACCCAATCTCTCTAATTTTGGATGTACCAATGTTTCTTAATTCCTAACAGTTTATTACTAATCACTTTCTCATTTTTATGGTATCCTTACTCTGATAAGTGTATTTTAAGTTTTAAGGTGGATCCTCATATTGTTTATTCAATTTTTCAAAGTATGTTCAGGTTAATCTATGTTAAAATGACTTGTAGCTATAGCTTTATTAGCTTTATGTTACATTGTATATTTGTTGCTATTTAATTTAAGATTTCAGAAATTATTTTGTACTCTGAAGTGAGTCCTAGAAGAAAAAGGTGCTGCCTAGTTAGACTACCTAAAATATGTCTACTAGCTTTTGGTGATGATTAATAACAAACAATTAAAGCAAAGAAACCAAGTCAATTTAAGGAACATGGGCTTTATAAACATTGAGTAACATAAATATGTTGTTGTTTTACAAATTCCAGAACATTAAAATATAGTGATAAATCCAAACATTGATGAACAATGAATTAGGATTCATAATATCATGCTGAGAAATATATCAAAACAATATAAGGGAATACTTTTTTATTAAAATTCCAATAAAATTTGAAGCCTTCAAGATTTCTGCATAATGCTTTATAGAGATAAGTGCTTAATTTCTTTCTGTTGATTGAGCAACTGCATTCCTCATAAATGCCTTATGATCTTTTCATAACTGTCCTCATATAAAGGATGATTTCACTAATCGCACATTTCATCATTTGAATTTTGTCTTATTTGCATCTTATTGCTGACTTTTCATGACCATACATTTATATTTAATTATCTTTCATAAGCACTATTCCATACTTGATAAAGGATTTTGCACAATTAGTAAACAAATACATCAACATACAAAACATTTGCTTAATATCAATCAGATTCTGAAAGAGTTCACACATTCAAAGTGTTTTCTTGACAGTATTAACTGGACTCATATTCAGATTTTACCTCCTTGGTGATACACAGAGTTCCCTGCTAATATTCAGTTGCTCTTTTTATCGGACTTTCTAAATGTACCAGCTATAGGAAATTGTGGGAAAAAATCCTGAAAATGTTAGCACTGAAATGTTTTTTCCACTGATTCTAGCATACGCCCTAACAAGCACATCTGTGTCCAACCATAGCTCTGAGATATACTTTATCATTTCATCCAATGGATTTTAATAGAGATGTGTCTTCAACACTTAGCCTATCATTTGGTCCTTCCAAGTCATTCTGTTTCTAGTTCCTGAACTGGATAAGAAATAATGGTAGCTTATATTGCCTTTGGTTTTGTGTATCTACATTAGCATCCCATTGATGCAATAACAAATTATCATATTTAGCAGCTAAAAAAAATATATATATAATCATTTATTATCTGGAAGTTCTGTAGGTCAGAAGTCCAATATGGGTCTCACTAGGCTAACAATGACGTTGGCTGGGCTGTTTTTCTTACCGGAGGCTTTGGGCATGAACCCACTCCCAAACTCACTCACGTTATTAGCAGAATCTTCTCATTGTAGTTGTAGGGCTGAGGTCCCTTTTGCTGTGCCAGTTGTCAGCTGAAGGCTGCTTATGGCTCTTTGACGCCTCTATTGTCTTTTTCCAAAGGAGCCCCTGCATCTAAATGCCCATAACGGGATGCTGAAGTCTGGCATTTGGAATCTCTCTGACTTTGCCTTCTGCATATCTCACTGACTTCCCTCTTCTGCCACATTTCTTGGTTTTTAAAAGGTCGTGCAACTAGATTGGGCCCACCTGGATAATCCAGTATAATCCTCCTATTATAAGGTTTGTAACTTTAATAATATCTGCAAAGTCTCTTGTTGTAATGTTGCATTTTCACAAATTCCTGGGATTAAGTTATGGGCATCTTTTGTGGATCATTCTACCTACCACAATCACTTATGGTCTCAGCAAACATTTCAACTTTTCTCTATAGTGTTAGTAAATAAACAGATGCAGTATTGGTAACATAGAAATTGTAAAATTAGATTTCATGTCTTTACTAATTGAACCCATTTTTATTAACATGTAAATACATGTCAATTTGGATTTCTTACTTTACCTAAAAGTTATATTTCTTTGAGGTGAATGTATATCATCCTAAATTCTCTTCTTATTACCTAGATTTTATTATTTTTATGTTCAAATATAGAAATGTAAAGGAGAGAATTCCTGCTTTTATTACTACAGTATTCCATAACATACATATGAAGTTTTCAAATTTTAACACCAAACTGTATGAAATACCATGAAATGTATATTATGCATCAGTGGCATAATGTTGGTTTGATTGCCTCAGTTAAAAGTCAAATTTCACCTTACCCTTATTTATCTGATCTAAATATTATGTACTGTATTTGCCGGCGTATAAGACGACTGGGC
>NW_017733248.1:95450-105532 GCF_001890085.2 Hipposideros armiger
TGTGTGTGTGTTATAAAATTTATTCGTGTAAGCATTCAGACATTTTTAGGTGGGAAAGATGATATGAAGATTCCACTACAAGGTGCAACAGAAAATCATACTGGAAAGAACGGTGCAGCTGGAGCAGGAACGATTCCAAACGCATATTAGACGAGAGCACTTCATCGGGGAGAAACTTAAAATAATAATTTAAAGCTTCATGAGGCAAGATATGTTCCAATTTAAAACAGTAAGAAATAGTACCATCAATGAAAAAGGAACTCAACTTCTAAGTGTACCAAAGGGTTGTAGGACAAACAAGAGGGAAAATTGCATTTGTTGAGGTACAAATAGGATTGTTTCCATAAGAGGGGCATTAATTATTATTAATGGCAAACCCTGCAAATACAAAATAAAACCCAAATCACTGGTCACATAATTTAACATGTACATGTAATAAAGGCAAGGCAATAGACTCAAGTTATGGCCTGTCAAATATTTACTTCACTGACAGTATCTACAGAAGCACTTGGCCAATTTGTACACAGTGATTCTTTATGTAAGCCCGAAGGGTTTCCATAAAAATGACACTATATACAAATCTGTACACTGACCCACCAGAGTGACCTCCATCTCCCAGGGAGGGGAGTTACAACTTAAAGCAGGATACCTGAGGTTTCATTTCTTCAGTTGCCTTATCATAATCCCAAATATACATTTCAGGGTTTGTATTTGTTTTTAAAGACACTTTCCTTGATATGTGCACTATGGTTAAAATTAAAAACAAGAATAATCAAATAAAATGATTGCTTGAAGGAGCTGACCCTCCCCACCCCATCTAGAGACTTCCCTGGCCGAGGCCAGCAAGGAAGGACCGTGTGACACTAGACAAGCAACCTCGGCTTGGGGGGACGAACGCTCGAAGGGGCATCTCTTCAGCAGAGTCAGCAAAGGCTCTCGTTGACTTTTTTTAATGGAGGAGGATGAAGAAGAAAAAAGGAAAAACAAAACCCCAAATGCCAAAGTAATTTCAGCAGGATGAAGTTCCCTCCACCACTTAGTGAATATCTCTGGAGCTGCTGTACAAGCTGGGCCACCATGGTGTCCGAGATCCCGGGGCAAGTCTCGTCTGCCAGGTAGACGGCCCCTTGCAGGTCTTCCAGGGACCCCATGTTACCTCCACACGCCTGGCTCTTCTCCTTCAACTCTGCAGACAGAGGAGAAATAACTGTAGATAAACACTGAGAGAAAGGCCTCTTTGGGATGTCTTTCATCTTATTTCTTTCTAAATCCGATGGCTGAAGAGCTCCATTCTCAAGGCTCTTTGGGTCTTTCTCTCGGATCGTGAAGATCCAGTCCCCAGAGTCGCTGCCTCCGGATGCCTGGCCGTCCGTGTCCGTTTCCGTGTCAGAGTCTTCAGAGCTGGAGTCTTCATGGCGCTGTTCGGCCTTCCACCTCTTGTACCTGTCAATGAGGACGTTTTCTTTGCATTGCGTATTATAAACTTGTGCTTCAGTCACTCCTTAGCAGTGGGTCTCAAGCTCGGCTCCTTATTCAAACAGGCCTCAGCAAACTCCTTGAGGGGTTCGCTGTAGTTTCCTTCCAGCGTTGGGAGGTTGTTCTTTGGAATGAGGAATAAAACCTTCATGGGGTGCAGCTCAGAATGAGGTGGTTCCCCTTTTGCAAGCTCTATAGCTGTTATGCCCAGGGACCAGAGGTCTGCCTTTGAGTCGTAGGCTGACTGTTTAATGACTTCGGGTGCCATCCAGAAAGGGGTGCCCACGAAGGTATTCCTTGTTATCTGGGTATCTGTTAGTTAGCCTGCCACTCCGAAGTCAGCCAGCTTCACCTCTCCATGTTCGGAGAGCAGAGCATCGGCAGCTTTAATATCTCTGTGTATTTTCTTCTCCGAATGCAAATAATCCAGTCCTTTCAGAATTTCTCTTACTATAGTAGCAATCTGAGTTTCATCTAAAGGGTAAAGTTCTAATAGATCTAGCGCAGAGCCTCCACCTAGGTATCCCATTATTATCCACAGCTTAGCATCCTTCAGATAAGCTCCATAATATCGGGTTACGTACGGACTGTCACACTGACTCGGCCCTGTGATTTCTGGTTGAATGTCCTCTCTCTCATCTTCAGCTTCTTCCAGATCAATGATTTTTATGGCAACCACTTTCTGAGTCCGATTGTCAATGCCTTTGAACACCTCGCCAAAAGAGCCCTTTCCAATTTTCTCGTTTTGTAAAAAGCTCTTCTGGAGCTGCTTTTAGGTTCTGCAATGCCGGGCAGGCCTGACTGCACCAGGGAGTGGGCCATGACGGTCAGGACGGCTAATTCCCGGGACCGGACGGCGATTCGCGCGGGCGCCAAGGCCCGCGGGCCAAGCGCAGCCCTCCGGCGACGAGGGCGGCCGGCCAAGCCCGAGTCGGAGCCCGAGGCCACCCCAGCCCCAGCAGGTCCCGGGCCGGATGGTGGCTCAGCAGCCGGCGGCGTCTCCTTGCACAACGCCGGGAAGGGGCTGCGAGGGGCCGCCGCCGCCGCCGCCGCCGCCGCTGCCACCGCCACTAGGCTAGAGCCCGGAGGCCTGGAGTTGGAGTCTGGCATGCCCTTCTAATATGGTGTTAAATACTAGGAATTTAGATGGCATCTTTAATTTGTATCTGTTCTNATATATATATATATATATTTGTGTAAGTTACTTTTAGCTGAACTAGGCAGTTCAATGCATATCTCCAGGGATGCCTGGAAGGTTCAAACTGACTCTTGGCCAAGAGAAGGATGAGAGTGCTAACTAATGATTTATAGTGGGGTATTTAAAGTTTGAAACTTTCTTGCTATCCTCATGCCAGTTTGTTATTGATCACTTACAACCAGTTACACAACTTGGCTTAGCTCTCTGAGCTAGAAGGACATAAAAGATCTGACTGGGAACATTTGGGAAGCTCTTCTAAAACCAGTATGCCTCAAACGAGTTGTAGTGGTTCATACTTCATGTACATCCTATGTGAATAAGAATGGTTCTGAAGAACTGCCTGGAAGTCTCTCAGGCTATTGATGCTTGTCTGAAGAATACTCTTTCTGTATTTATTGATTTTGTTAAAATTTTTGTGAATGTGCATTTATTCAATTGCTAAATTCTTAAATACACAGAAATTAGTTTTCTGATTTGCTATCCCATAACACTGTGAAAAAAAATTTCTCATTAAACTTCCATATTTGCCTGTAGTCTTTATTGTCTTTAGTCTGAGGATATATTGTAGAAAAGAATCATTTGACAGTTAGGACTGTTGCCCCTGAAGTGTGCTTATGTTATTCTTTTTTTTTTTTGTATACTATATCAGTATTTATATTCTTACCCCAGTTCATTTTATATACTTTAAGATTGATAATCACATGATTCCAAAAGTCAAAATTATATAAAGAGAGAAATGTCACTTCCTTTAACCTCTTTTATCCTGTTCACACCCACTCCTCTTTGTGTTGTACCATTTTGATTTTCCATCAACCTATTTCTTCACAACCTTGCCAACAGGATTTGTTGTTAGGTCTTGGCAAATTTTGCCAATCTAATGGGTGATAAATGACAGACAGTTCTTTGTAGTTCTGATTTTATTTCTCTCATTCTTAGCAAAGTTAAATTTTTTTTATTAAATTATCCTAATATAATTTTGATTTGTCTATTATTTGTCTGGTTTTGGTCTTTTTCCGTAAATTTTAAAAAATTATTTATGTATTAAAGATACAATGTTTTACCTATAATTTATGTTGCAAATATCTTCTACAATTGTCAGTTATCTTTGGAATTATCTTCTGGTGTTAAAATAACTTTATTTTTTGTTATGTAAAAGTTTTAAATGCATTTGAATATATTTTTTCTTTTATTCTTTCTGGATTTTAAGTCATATAAAGTCTTTCCCTATACTCAAAATATGTAGAACTTCACCTGTTTTATTTTTCTACTTGTGTTGTTAGTTTTGTTAGAGCTGTATAATATTTGATTTTATTCTTGTGTATTGTAATGTATCTTATCTTTTCCCAACTGACTATGCAGTTTTCTTAACACCATTTATTAAAATGTCAGCCTATGCCCTAATAATTTCATATGTAATTGTTTTCTTTAGTTTTTAATTAATACATTTTCCAATTACAGTTCACATATATTATATTACTTGCAGGTATGCATCATAGTCATTAGATATGTATATACCTTACAAAGTGATCACCTCATAAGTCTAGTTCCCATCTGATACCATACATAGTTATTACAATATTATTGGCTACTCGTATATTCCCTATGTTGTACTTTACATTCCCATGTCTATTTTTATAACTGGCAATTTGTACTTCTTAATCTCATTCAACT
Organism: Hipposideros armiger; assembly: GCF_001890085.2. Classification (NCBI taxonomy): domain Eukaryota; kingdom Metazoa; phylum Chordata; class Mammalia; order Chiroptera; family Hipposideridae; genus Hipposideros; species Hipposideros armiger. The sequence goes on from NW_017733248.1 coordinate 99,796, forward strand.
TTTTCACCCATTCCCTCAACCCCCTCCCATTTGGTAACCATCAGTTTGTTCCCTGCATCTATGAGTTTGCTTCCGTTTTGTTTGTTCATTTGTTTTGTATTTTAGATTCCACATATAAGTGAAATATGTTTTTTGTCATTCTTTGTCTGTCTTATTTCACTTAGTATAATACCCTATAGGTCTATCCATGTTGTCACAAATGGCAAGATTTCATTATTTTTTATGACTGAGTAATATTCCTTTTTATATATGTACCACATCTTCTTTATTCATTTATCAGTGAACACTTAGATTGCTTCTATATCTTGGTTACTGTAAATAATGCTGCAATTAACATAAGGTGCCTGTATTTTATTCAAATTAGGGTTTTGGATTTCATTGGATAATACCCAGAAGTAAAATTGCTGGATTATATGGTAGTTTTATTTGAAATTTTTTTGAGGAACCTCCATACTATTTTTCACAGTGGCTGTATCAATTTGCAGTCCCACCTACAGTACACTAGGGTTACTTTTCCTTCACATCCTCTCCAATACGTGTTGGTGATTTATTGATAATAGTCATTCTGACAGGTGTGAGGTAATATCTCATTGTGGTTTTGATTTGCATTTCCCTGATGATTAGTGATGTTGAGCACGTTTTATGTGTCTGTTAGCCATTTGTTTGTATTCTGGAGAAATATCTATTCATGTACTCTGACCATTTTTTTAATTGCATTACTTTTTTGGTGTTGAGTTGTATAAGTTATTATATATATTTTGGATATCAATCTCTTACCAGATATATCATTTGCAAATACCTTCTCTCATTTAGTGTGTTGCCTTTTTTATTTTGCTGATGGTTTCCTTTGTGATGTAATCTTTATAATACACCAGATGTCCTTTAACATCTCAGATCTATTTCTGGACTTTCAATTCTATTTCATCAACTATTTGTTTATGCAGCAGCACTGCACTTTTTAAATAGCCTAACTTTAGAGAATATTTAATATTATGTAAGTCTTGCCCCATGTTTCTAGTTATACTATTTAGTCTTACAAAATTATAATCAGCTTGTCTACGTCTATAAAATTTTGTACGAACATTTACCAGGATTGTGTTAAATTCATAAAATTACTTAAAGAGAGAGAAGAATCAGCTTTTGATATCTAATCATTTTATTAAAGAATACACATTCCATTTCTTTCGGTCAAGTCTAATTTGTGTATACACATACACACACACACACANTGAAGTGTACCTGGCGTATAAGACGACCCCCCACTTGGAGGCATATTTTTCAGGGCCAAAAAATCGTCTTATACGCCGGCAAATACGGTACTTCCAACATATGTGCAAAACAAGCCTAGAAAATATAGAAACAATAAAATTGCAAGGATATTTGATGTGATGAGAACAGACAGGAATAGAAAAAAATGCTTACTATAGGGGAAAACATTATGCAACTGTATATATACAGTGTATAGCCAGGATTATGGCAAAGGATGGTGATTAATTCATATTTTAATAAAACACCAAACAAATATAGATTTTAAGAATTGTTCTGATTATACTTTTTATCTTTCATTGTTTTTTCATTCAGTCAACCATTATATGCTGTATATTTATACCTACAATGTGTCAAATGCAGTCATAGGCTTTGAGGAAAAGATGAGGGAAAAAAAACACAGAAACAATCTTCACCCTATTAATGTGGAACATACTTTCTAGTGAGGGATTATCTATTAGGGGATATCTAATTAGATGTAGCAGAATATATTTGGAAAAGGGGATTTTGTATGACTAAAGTATAGAATGCAGCATAATAAACAGCACCATGGATAAAACCTTGAGGAAAATGCTCTATTTAAAAGAACTTCAGGTGCCAGCCAAGTGGCTCAGTTGGTTAAGAGCTCACTCAAGTGTGTGCGAGCTCTGAGCAAGAGGGTCGCCAGTTTGATTCCTGGCCCAAGCTGAGCTGCCGCTGAACTGCCAACAGGTGGCAGGATGACTCAGCTAAAAATAAATAAATTAATTAATTAAATTAAATACCTTCAGAAGAAAGGAAGGCTGTGAAGAAGGAAGACATCAATAAGTAGGAAGAACATCAGAAGACAATAGTATATTGGAGAGGTTCAATTTGGAAAGAATTTTACAAAGTAGATGTGAGCATTAGATTTAATAAATGAAAATATTTTAAAACTCAAATACGATAAAGAATATGGTTAAATGAATAATCCCATATAATTCTGGTTGTGTAACCTTTTTGAAAAGCAACCTGCTGATATTTATTATTAAAATTTTTAAATATCAATCTCTTATGAATCCACAATTCTACTTTTGATCAGTGTCCTGGTGAAATGCTTATACATTTGCACAAATGTTTGTACAAAGATGACTCTTCTAGTATTTTTTATCATAATTGTTACTCAATTAAAAGACTTAGTTGCCCAGCAAAAAATCAAAATCAGTACTATTCAATGAAGCTTTCTGTGCTGGTTGATATATTTTATACCAGCTACTCAGTAGCTAAAGCTATTGAACAACAATATTTTGAATAAAAGTAGGTTAAAATATGACTCATACTCATACTATTGATTTAAAACTAAATTCAGAATAATGCACATATTACAGTATTGTAAACAGCACATTTCTATATGTGTGTGGTGTGATACATAAATGTAAAGTTTAAAAATGTATGGTTAATAAATCATTTTGGCATTTTTTCTCTTAAAATAAATAATGGATAGAAACATTGTTTAGTAAATGGTTCATGTATGTGGTGTAAGAAGGTGGTCCAGTTCATTTATTTATTTTTTTGCATGTATCTGTCCAGTTTTTCCAGCACTAACCATTTATTTTTTAATTTTATATTATTATTTCTTTTAGCTGAGCCATCCTGCCACCCGTTGGCAGCTCAGTGGCAGCTCGGGCCAGGAATTGAACTGCTGTTGCTCAGAGCTTGCACTCTTGAGAAGCTCTTAACCAACTGAGCCACTTGGCCAGCCACTCCAGCACCATTTATTGAATAGACTGTACTTACCCTAATGTAAGTTCTTGCTTCCTTTGTCATAGATTAAATGACCATTTAGGCATGGATTTATTTCTGGGCTCCCTATTCTGTTCCATTGATCTATGTGTCTGTTTTTATGCCAATACCATGCTGTCTTGTTTGCGATAGCCTGGTAGTATAATATGATATCAGGTAGTGTGATACCTCCAGCTTTGTTCATCTTTCTTAGGGTTGCCGTAGTTATTTGAGGTATTTTATGTTCCATATATTGGGTTGTCGGAAAAGTCATGATGCATTTTTGCACCAAAAAACATAGGAAAAATATGTCATGACTTTTCTGACAACCTAATTAATTATAGGATTATTTGTTCTAGTTCTAGGGAAAATGCCATTGGTATTTTGATAGGGATTGCATTGGATCTATGGATTGCTTTCGGTATTTGGACATTTTATCTATATTAATTCTTCCTATCCATGAGCATGCTATATGTTTCCATTTATTTGTATCTTCTTTAACTTCTCTCTTCAATGTCTTATAATTTTCTTAGTACAGGTTTTTTATTTCCTTGGTTAAATGTATTCCTAAGTATTTTATTTTTGATTCAATTGTAAATGGAATTATTTTCTTAATTTTTCTTTCTGATAGTTCATTATTGGGGTATAAAAATGAAACTGATTTCTGGATATTAATTTTGTATCCTGCTACTTTACTAAATTCATTTATCAGTTCCAATAGTTTTTTCATGGAATATTTTGGGTTCTTTATATATAGTGTTATGTTATCTGCAAACAGTGACAGTTTTCTGTCTTCCTTTCTTATTTAGATTTATTTATTTATTTATTTCTTCTCTGATTGCTCTGACTTCCAGAACTATGTTGAATAAAATAGGTGAAAGTGGGCATCCTTGTCTTGTTCTTCTTTTTAAGAAGAATGATCTCAGTTTTTACCCATTTTGTTTATTAGCCTTGTTATACATGCATATGGTCTTTACTATGTTGAGATATGTTCTCTCTATTCCCACTTTGCTGTGAGTTTTTATCATAAATGGATGCTGGATTTTGTCAAAAGCTTTTCTGCATCTATTGGTATGATTATATAATTTTTATATTTTATTTTATGTGGTGTACAACGTTATTTCATTTGTGGGTATTGAACCAACCTTGCGTACCAAGAATGAATCCCACTTGATGTGGTATATGATCATTTTAATGTATTACTGAATTTGGTTTGTTAAGATTTTGTTGAGTACAATAATACCTTGGTTTGCGAGCATAATTCATTCCAGAAACAAACTAGTTGTATTGCAAGACATTGCTCGTTTACCACATTACAATGGATTGAAATGTTGCTCATCTTGCAGAACACTCGCAAACTACATTACTCGCAATTCAAGGTTTCACTGCATTTTTGCATCTATGCTCATCAGGGATATCAGACTTTGGTTTCCTTTTTTTGTAATGTCTTTGTCTGGTTTTGGAATCTGGGTAATAATGGCCTTGTAAAATGTCCTTGCAAGCCTTCCCTCCTCTTCAATTTTCTAGAATAGTTTGAGAAGAATAGGTTTTAATTCTTTTTTGAATGTTTTGTAAAATTCACCTGAGAAGCCATCTGGTACAGTACTTTTGTTGGGAGCTTGTTAATAACTGATTCGATTTTGTTAGTTGTAATGTGTCTGTTAGATTTTTTGTTTCTTTTTGTTTCAGCTTTGGAAGACTGTATGCTTCTAAGAATTTATCCGTTTCTTCCAGATTGTCTATGCTGTGTGATTAAATTGAAAAGTCATACTAAATATAATTTATTTAGCTCTCTAGGTGTTTTCACTGTTGCTAATCTTTACTCAGAAATGAATACTTGAGAGCACACATCATAAAATGTTTTAATTCAGTTATATGGTCAACATGGTATTTCTCAAATATGTAAAAATTGAGACATTAATATCAGGCTGCTGACATTATACATTTACCCTTAAATGTTTCAAAGTACATTTCACAAGTATCTGTAACCACAGTACAGCTATCAAAATCATTAATTAGAATATTGATACAGTTTATTAAATCAACTGTATACATTCAAATTTCATCAGTTTTTCCATTAATGTACTTATTAGCGCTTTTTGTTTTCCCAGTTCTGATTCCAGTTCAGACCTTATCTATTTATTTGCCATGTTTCTTTAATTTCATTTAATCTGTAAGAGTTAATTTACCCTTTGTTTAGTTTTCGTGAACTTGACATTAAAAAAGAAAGAAAGAAGAAAGAAAGAAAGAAAAGCTACAGACCAATTATTTTGCAGAATGTCCTTCAATTTGGTTTTGACTCGTGCCTGCTAATGATTCCATTCAAATTATGTGTTTTTGACAGCATTATCACAGAAGTGATGCTGTGTCCTTCTCAGTGACTGATAAGGGGGTACATGCTGTCAGCTTGTCCATTACTGGTGAAGTTAATTTTGATGATTTGCCTAAGGTTATTTCACCTAGGTTAATCCACTGTAAACTTATGAGTTCCTCCTTATAAAAAAACAAATAAACAAAAAAGAACAACTGCAACAACAACAGCAACAACAAAAAAACAAGACATAACAAAACAAAAAGAAACCATAATTTGGGGAGAATTACTTTGAAGATGTATAAATATCCTGCTCCTCATTATACTTTACCCATGAGGTTAACTCCCACTCATGATTTTGTCTGATTCAATTATTATGATAGTTGCTAAATGGTGTTATTTCTAACTCTACCATTCCGT
>NW_017733248.1:114117-115374 GCF_001890085.2 Hipposideros armiger
TAAGAAAAAAAGTTCCAAAGCACATTTACTGATGTTGCCTCGGGGACTTCTCCCAGAGTAGTGTTTATAGAGGAAACATGTTCCATTAGATAGTTGCCCCTCTCCACTTTGTTCTGTTTTTATTTAGATGAGCATTGAACTGAATGTGGACATCGAATTCTTTTCGCCTTGTGCATTTATTCATTTTTATTTCTTACTTGAAACATTCTTATGCCTCATCTACCCACTTATTCATATATGGTATTCAAATGTTGAGAGCAGTGACAACTATATTCATGAACCCCATCTATGTATGAATGTATAAATAACCATTTAACCTTTAAATATCTTGATAATCATTCAGCAAGCCAAAGGCATAGATGTCACCAGTTTTAATGCACACACTGATTTGCTCTTGGATTTTATCACTTACAACCATTAAGTATTGAAAGGATAATTTATCTTGAAGGTTGAAGCCTGTGTCTTTTAACTAAGTGTTATCTAGGGACAGAAAAAGGAACCATAAACAGATGGATTAGTTCTCTATGCACTAAATCTCAAACAGTACTGAGCTGCATGATATGCTCATTTTTGTTTTGTCCCTAGCTCAAGGTCATACGTAGAAAATAGTAATTCTTCTCTGAAAGCTGCATACCCTAGAAAGGTAGATTTTATTATGGCTATGCTATCTTTACATTAATAGTTTTGTTTTTCTGCAATTATGCTGAAAATTATATTAACTATATTTATGTTAGTTTGTTGCGTTGTCCATGCTTTATGCTTTTATAAAGGGTTACTTTAGTGAACTATTATCCAGTAAAACTGGGGAAATGCATAGTGCTAGGTAGAATAAAGAATAAAAGGAAATAACATTTATTGAGAACACATATTAAATGTTATTTACTTTAAATAAACTAGCTCATTTAATACCTACATTACTCCCATGGTTTGGATAATTTATAGCAATTTTACAGAATATGAAATAAAGGTTATATCCTTCATATAAGTTGTACAGGGCTGGCCGAGTGGCTCAGTTGGTTAAGAGCTTGCTCAAGAGTGCGAGCTCTGAGCAACAGGGTCGCCAGTTCGATTACTGGCCGAGCTGAGCTGCCGCTGAGCTGCCAACAGGTGGCAGGGTGGCTCAGCTAAAAAAAAAAAAATTGTACAAAGTCATAATTTCTCTGTTAAGTAGAATAGCTTAGATTAAATGCCAGGTTTATATGATGTTTTCTGTAACTTCCCATAAGATGACATTCAATCTTCTTAAACCTACAATAC
>NW_017733249.1:0-921 GCF_001890085.2 Hipposideros armiger
CATGACATCTTTAAAGTGCTGAAAGAAAGGAAACCACAACCTTGATTGATTTACTTGGCAAGGTTATCATTCAGAATTGAAGAAGAGATAAAGAATTTCCCAGAGAATCATAACTAAAGGAGTTCATCACCATTAAGCCAGCTTTACAAGAAATGTTAAAGGGTCTTCTTTAAGCAGAAAAGGAAAGGCCATAGTAAGAAATAAGAAAATATGAGAAAGGGAAAAAAAATCTCACCGGTAAAGCCAAATATTTAATCAATGCAGTGAATCAGACATTTCAAAAGCTACTATGAAGATCAAAAGGAACAAGTATCAAACTCAACTCAAACTGTAATGAGTAGTTAGGAGATACACAGAACAAAAATATCTGAAACATGACATCAATAACATAAAACACGGAGTGGGGAATAAAAATGTAGTCCTTATAGAATATATTCAATCTGAAATTCCTATCAGCTAAAATAGACTTCTATAGATGTAGAATAATATACATAAACCTCATGGTAACCATCAATCAAAAACCTGCAAAAGGTATACAAAGAATAAACTGAAGGGAACTCAAACAAAACACTAAAGAAAATCAGCAAACCACAAAGGAAGAGGCCAAAAGGAGAAAGGATCAGAGGAGGGCTATAAAAACACACACAAAAAATTAACAAAATGGCAATAAGTATATACTTATAAATATTTACTTTAAATGTAAATGGATTAAATGCAACAATAAAATACATAGGTGGCTAAATGAATTAAAATGCATGATCCACCTATACACTTAGAAAAGACTCACTTCAAATTAAAAGATGCAACAGATGGAAAGTGAAGGGATGGAAAAAGATATTCCATGCAAATAGAAATGAAAAGAAAGCTGGGGTAGCAATACTCATATCAGAAAAAATAGACTTTAAAACACAAAATGTAAAA
>NW_017733249.1:5168-7533 GCF_001890085.2 Hipposideros armiger
ATTTGGTGAAGAATATAGAAGCAAGTGATTCTGGGGAAAGATAATGATAAGACATTTACAAAATACATGTTTCCATTAAGTAGGCAGTACTCATTCTATGGCTTCCTTGGCCAAGAGGTTCTATGTATTACACCTGCATTTATGAGAAGAACGTGCCTTAGAAATACTGAATTTAGATTTCAGCTGTGTCATGAACCTTACATGTAGTCAAAGACATTTTTCTCTTTGTATCTCTATTTATCCTTCCATCTAGTGAGTAAAACTCAAATCTATTTCTCTCACATAATGGAAGGTGCTTTTATAATAAGAAATGTGAGATAAATGTCAAATATTTGCATTGGGTTATAAAAGAGGGGGGAAGATGTGATTTACTGTTGTTTGCATGCTGAAAAGAAATGTTTGCATTGCGCCTGTGTGAAGCAGAGCTAATATACTGAAAGGAGTTAGCTGGGATTAAAAGCAATAGAAACGCAGCTAGGCATCCCTTAAGGAGGTTGGCTATTGGCAGCTGATTGTGCATAAACAATCGTTGTGTGATCTATTGAGCTACTTTCATGTATTTTTCTCTGCATAGTCCCTGATTGTGAGTGAGGTTGCAAAACCAGACTGTTGTTGTCTTTTGAGTGTCACTAGTAAACGTGGCTGAAATTGAACTCCAGGGGGTCCTCCAAGTATAGCGAGTGATAGGTCCACATTGAAATGAGCTTTGTGAATGAGATTGATGGAGTCCATTACACCAGCATATTTAAAATAAATTATCCCACTCTTAGGAACATGTTTCTGAAGAGCTAGTTGTTAGGCCATATTTAGGCCAGGAGCATAAACTTTATCCTAAAAGCCATCCTGATGTCTTACTTTGTACCTTGTACCTGCTGGCTTGTGTTTTCCTTAGGCTGGAGAAGCCGCCTAGAATGTAGAAACCACCTTATCCTAAAAGCCATCTTGTCTTGCTTTGTATTTTGTACCTGCCAGCTTGTGTTTGCCTGCTGGCTTGTGTTTGTCTCCTAGGGGCTTATGATCAGTGGGCTTCGGCAGTCCAGATGGCAGACTACAGGCCAGGTTGTAGAACCGGAGGGCTTGGTCATACCCTGAAACCCTTTGTTGCTAGAGACAATGCAATGGAAAAGCCCCTGAGCATTGAAGGGGAAACAGCCTGTTTACCCCTGCCTATAAAACTCCATACCCCTTTTTGCTCAGAGAAGTTATGGTATTTTCTAGCCTGACCTCCTTCAGCTCAAACACACCAAATAAATTCTAATAGACCAATTTTGGTCTCCCGCGACTCATTCTTCCAGGGGTGCCAAAGGGGGGCTTGGAGTAGGGTCCGTGTTTGGAGTTCCAGTGTCTGGGGTAGGGCTGGCTGGTATATTCTTTACTAGCTTTAAAGTGAATCTCCCAAGGGGATCTTGCCCAGCGACATCCACACCTAGTCCACAGGTCCTTATTACTGAAGGTTTCTGGGTTATTGTTTGAGGGTTAGCTATAAGTAATAGCAGGGGGTTACATTGAAGGTGCTGGCAGGTTGGGGAGGAGGCTCCTCTGATCAATTGGACCTTTCTTTTAAGAGGGGTATACTCCTTTGCTTAAAGCCACATGCTGGATATCCAAGCCTCTCCAAAGGTAGCCCACCATACATCATCCCAGGATGGACAAGGGTTCTCTACCCATTGAGGCCCTTGTGACGGACTAGGCTCTGGGCACATGTATATATTTTCTTTTTGAAGTTGCCTTTGGGAAGTTAGGTCCCCACGAGGAATGACTGAGCAGGCATCAAATCTGATCGTTACTGGCTTATGTTCTAGTGAAGCATTGATTTTTAGCTTAACAGGGAATTGTCCCATTCCATTCCAGGTGCCTTCCCACTTAGAGGAGGCCTCAGTGCCTAGGGCCAGCCAGGAAGTCAAGAGAAATATCACATGAGCGTTTTAGGGTTAGTTTGGTAGGGTCGGAACCTGGGATCGCTGTCCATGTTGTAGCTGATGGTGGTACAGGGCCACTTTTGACTCTAGTGTAGTGGGTCTAACCTCTTTCTGCAGTGTGGACTGCAGTTTTGGTTGTGAGTAGTACTTGGTATGGTCCTTCCCAGGCCGGTTCCAGTTTATCTTCTTTCTAGGACTTGATTAGTACATGGTCTCCAGGTCTGTAGGGATGTACTGGGAATTTGAGAGGCGGAGTCTGGGCTAATAAGCCCTGTTGCCTGAGGGAAGACAGAGTAGAGGACAGGCCAAGTATATAGTTCCTAAGAAATTGGTCCTTGGTTTCAAAGGTGGGGAGATCTGTAGTTGGACTTAAATATGGCAACCCATAAAGTAATTCATATGGGGATAACCCAATATCTCTACAGGGTGCTGTTTGACTCTGAGAC
>NW_017733249.1:8703-20703 GCF_001890085.2 Hipposideros armiger
CAGGAGAGGAGTTTCCCTGAGGCCTGGCCTAACTTTTGTCTGATAGTCTATGAGGTCCACACAACAATGTTCTATCGGATCTGATGATTTACTTCCAGTTAGAAAGGTGGCTGGCTTCAGACCATTGTCTGTGGTCAGGATTAGATCGTCTCTTTCTGACAGGATGGCTTCATATTTGAGAATCCTAGAATCCATCAACCATCTGCCTACTTTTTGATGAAGAATTGCCCTGACCTGGTATGGGGTGCTAATAACTAATTGTTCTCCAAAGGTTATTTTCCTGCTGTCTTCAGCTAACATGGCAGTGGCTGATACAGATTGGATGCATTCTGGCCAGCCCCTTGTTACTTGTTACTGCAGCCCCTTGGATCGAGGAGCTTGGACAGATACGCTGCTGGTTGTCTTTTACCTTCATGTTCTTGGGTTAGGACTCCAAGAGCAGTACCTTTATCGATATTGACAAAAAGGTGAAAGGGCTTCTCTAACAACGGTCATGCTAGTACAGGGCAGTAATAAGGGCCTGTCTGAGGATTTCTATTAATTCTATTTCTCTAGGTTTCCAGAGGAGGGGGTCAGTCTCCTCGCTAACAGTTTGAGATATAGATCCTTAGTCTTGAGAGCATCCGAGTCTATCCATAGCCTGCAATATCCAATTAGTCCTAAGAGTTTTTGACGTTCCCTTTTTGTGTTTGGTAAGGGTGTATTAATTATTCCTGAGATCCCGTTCGGGGCTCAACCTTCACCTCCCTTCACTTATCAGGTGTCCCAAGTACTTGACTTCTTTTTCTACAAATTGTAATTTGGTCTTAGAGACTCGTAGACCCTGTCGACCAAGGAAATTGATAACATCTACCAATTCTTCCCTTTGACTACCGGAGAGTAGCAAATCATCTACATATTGAATCTACAATTTGAATGGGGAGAGGGGAAGTGTGAACTTTTCTAGTACTTGTTCTAACACTTGTCCAAATAGGTTTGGTGACTCCATAAATCCTTGGGGAAGGACAGTCCATCTGTATTGTTGTTTCCTACCAGCAAGGGGATCTTCCCATTCAAAGGCAAATAGGTCCCTCCTTTCCTCAGCTAGGGGGCAGGCCCAAAAGGCATCTTTCAGGTCCATTACACTAAAGCATTTATGTTCTGGCGGGATTTTACTGAGGATAGTATAAGGGTTTGGGACCACGGGATGTCTGTCTGCTTTGAACTATTTGATTGACTGCCCTTAAATCCTGAACTAGGCGATAGGACCCATCAGGCTTCTTTACCGGTAGTATGGGGTATTGAAAGGAGACATACAAGGTTCAAGGAGGCTATCTTTAATTAGGCCCTCTATGATTGGTTTTTAATCCTAGTCTCCCTTCTAGAGGTATAGGATTTTGTTTCCTTTTAACTGCCTCCCCTTTGTCCTTAAGTTCAACCTGAATAGGGGAGATCTTTAACCCACCCCGATTTCTCTCCCTTGACCAGACTTCAGGGAGTATCTTTTTTTCATCCTTTGTGGACAGAAAGTTTAGGGAAACTTGAATTTTCACTTGTGTGATGTTAAGTCCTATTCCTACCTTAGACATTAAATCTCGACCCAAGCAGTTAGTTCCGGCTTCGGGGACAAAGAGGAACTTTATCTGTGTCTGTCTGCCCTGATATACGACCCGAGTTTCTTCAAAGATGCAAATTCTTCCCCTTTCACACCTGAGACTAGTTGATGGGTATTAGGTAGGTTCAAGCCAGGAGGGTGAAGAAAGAAAGAGGAATAAGCTGCCCCTGAGTTAACTAGAATAAGTAGTTCCTCTTTCTTGGGTCCTACTTCTAAATTTATCAAGGGCTCTTGGTAAGACCCTGAGTTCTAAAAGAGCCCCTGACTTCCGTATTCTTCCTCGAAGGTCATGAGAGGTATTACTTTCTCTACCCTTTTTAGTTCAGGGCATTCTCTCTTAAAGTGACCTTCTCTTCCACAATTGTAGCACTTATTTCTTCCCCTGGGGCTGCTTTGGGGCCGTGTTCCTCTTGGCTGCCTCGAGGGCCTTCTATAGTAGAGAGCATTATCTTGGCCTTCTGATTTTGTTTTTCCTCATCTCTTCTTACATATACCTTTTGAGCCTCCCTTCATAGCGCCTCTAAACTTCTATCTTTCCAATTTTCTAGTTTTTGCAGCTTCCTTGCAATGCCAGGCCAACTGTTGGTTACAAAATGGAGCTTCAGCGTCCCTTGTCCTAGTGGATCCTCTAGGTTTCATCCAGAATGTTTTCTCACCTGACCTTTAAGCTCACTGAGAAACTCCGCTGGTCCTTCCTCTTTTCCCTGTTGTATGTCAAAAGCTTTAGTAATGTTCTGGGAGCGGGGCACTGACTCCCTTATGCCCTTTATAATCAAGTCCCTTAGGTCCTTCATATGGCCTCTATCGGCCTTGTTGTTGTTATCCCCCTGAGGCTCCTGATTAGGAAATTTAATTTCTGGGGGTGGAGCCCCTTGACCAGCCGGGTGTTTTCGCTCCCAGACTGCCATGGCTGCTCTCCTGATCATTGCCCTCTCTTCTCCAGAGAATAAAATGCTGAGAATAGACATGAGTTCTGCCCAGGTACAGATATGGGGGCCCAGGAATTGGTCTAATTGGTCTGCCGCTCCATGTGGATCTTCTAAAAGGGGTTTTAGTTCTTTTTAAAATTTCGGACCTCGGAGCTCATGAGAGGGGCATTAACAAATCCATTTCCCCTCCTCCTAGGGGAACTTCCCGCTCACCGTGGTTCGTGTACGGAGTTGCCTGGCTGCCGCGGTACTTGCTTGGGCCCTTTCCTGCATTGCCGAGACTTTCACCTTCTGGTCCTTGCCTGTTCAGGGACTGCTGTGCTCCCCAGACACCCAGAGGTTGCCGCAACAAGGCAGCAGGACGCGTCTCCTACGTGTGCAGAGGCCGGGGTACTCACCCGAATGGCTTAGAGGCCCCGGGCGAGCCCCGAGCTGTTGGGAACAGATTTTAGCGGTGTTGCAAATAAAGACACATGAAGTCAAAAGTAACTCAGCAAGGCAAACTTTACTTCTGCAGAAGGGTGCAGAGCCATTGTAGGCCATCTAGCAAGCACACTGAGTGGGAAGTCCACTTAGTTTTTATCCCTAACGCACTATGTCGTACTCTATTGGGGAGAGCGTGACCTTACAATCTAAACCAATTGGCTAATAGAAAAGCAAGATCTGCCTAGTTACAAGATTAGGTAAGCTTGAAAATGAGGAGTTACTACACAATAGAGAGAAAGTGTATTTCTAACTGGGACTACTTAAACAATAGTGAGAAAGAGGAAGTATATTTTTAAACTTTGCTGTCTTTGACAGAAAAGACTAGGTCCTTTTCTAACACAGAGATTAAGGCAGAAAAAGGGTCAATGTGGTTAGAGACCATTTTTTGACAAGACATATTTACACTAGTTAGTAGATTCTGTTCCGTTTGCATGAAAAACATGTAAAAGAATATTTATGTTCCCAATAGAAGGCGTATTGTCTTCCTATGAGTTAAAGAAGAGAACTCATTGCCTGGTCACCTTTGTTCAGACACTTCAGTTTGTTCCCGGACTCAGACAAGGAGTGCTTTAAAATGGTTGTGAACTGAAAGTACTTTCTGGTAACCAACATGCAAATGAGAACCCCAAACATTTCTTCGGGGTGCAGAATTCCTTGTGGGTTGTCTGGAGTGCTTATTTGCATGTCAATCCCTGTGACTTCCTATTCTCAGTTATTTTACTTGATAGCTAGGTTTTAGTTCAAGGAGCAAACTGGTGACTTTGGGGAGCATTATCGTAGCATTGGTGTAGCCTCTCTACCTCTTGGTAGTTTGCCATATCACTCTTTTAATCTATTGTAGATATACTTCCTGATAAGCACCTAAGTCTGTCAGCTGTTTTGGGAAAAGTGTTCTAGTGTTTCCTCCCCTTTATTCAACTATCCATTAACTTTTCTGAGTGCATGCATAGCTCTGGAGTGTTTCAAATGGATGTGAAGTATGCTTCTTGCCATATCGCCAATGATTGAATAGTCCTCAATCAGATCATTAAAAAGGAGGGACTCATGGAAGATTGTGTCTGCTCCTAGTATTGTTATTTATACTCATTATTCTTCTAGAAAAGATTTGAAGGGCTTGTTTCATCCATGTGTGATTGATTAAGCATATACACTGTCCATATCTGAAGTGGTCTCTGGCATGTTCTACTGTACCTTTTGCAGCTGTTTCAACTAAATGTATGTTTCATGCCCCCATTATTGTGCTATGATAAGAGACATATTTGGTCTCTGTGTCTGGTTCTTGGCACAGAACTCCTAAAACCCTTGTAATTTCCTGAGAGATAGGGGCGAGGGGCATCTTTGTTATTCATAATAAGCCCTTTCCCACCATATCTGAGTTTATGCTAATGAGGTGACATTGGAGGATATAGGCTGGTTGCTACAGGAATGAATCATGTAATTAGAGGGTTGCAACTTTCAGTCCTATGCCCCAACTTCTGGGAAGAGCAGAGGGACTACAGATTGACATAACAACCAGTGGCCAATGATTTGGTCAACCATGCCTATGAAATGAAGCCTCCATAAAAACCCTCAATAATAGGGTTCATAGAGCCTCCAGGTTGGTGAAAGTGTCATGTTCCTGGAAGGTGACATACCCAAACTCCATGGGACAAAAGTTCCTGTGCTTAGGATTCTTCTGGGCCCCGCCCTAGGTTTCTCCATCAGGCTGTTCATCTGTGTCCTTTATAATATCCTTTATGATAAACAGGTAAATATAAATAAATGTTTTTCTGAGTTCTGTGAGCAGTTATAGCAAATGATTGAAACTGAGGAGGGAGTTGTAGGACACTGATTTACAGCCAGTTGGTCAGTAGTGCAGGTGACAATCTGGACTTGTGACTGGTGTCTCAAGTCAGGGATAACCTTGTGAGACTGAGCTCTGAAACTGTGGAGTCTGCATTAACTGCAGGTAATGTCAGAATTGGAATATAAGACACCCAGTTGGTGACCAGAGAGTTGGAGAATTGCTTAATGTGAGGGGAAATTTCAAACATTTGGTATTAGAACTGTTGTGAGTAGAGAAAACAGATTTTCCCTACATCCTATCAGCTATTGGAGGATGTCATCATCTAACAAAAATGTAATAAAAAGCTCTATATATCCTTTGGGTACTCTTTAAAAAAGTTTGGGAATTGAATTGTTTTTGGCAACTGTGAACTACACTCCATTGGTGATGGCTTGTAGATCTGGGGACTTAGTTCATCACTCTCTAAAGGGAAAGTGTCCTTTGAGGCCATAAAGACTCTTTAATTGGCAACTTTGAATGTTAAAGAAAAACATTAACTTACTCATCACAAGAGAAATTAGAATCTTATTGTAACATTTTATACTTTGCAATAGTTTATATGACAAAGGCCAATGAAGTGAAGTTGTTTGGGCAAAAATATGATGTGAAACAAAGCCAGGTTTGACAAGTGATTGTCATGAAGTGTGAGCAACAAACCTGTTTCCATAAAGAGCTGATATTTGGGGGTTATTTGTTTTTGCTTCAGGACAACCTGGGGGTACACAGAACTTCTTATTTTACTCTTGAAATTAGTAGCAACCCTTCTAATATTTCACTGTGTAGTTTGCTAAAGGCTTCTGCCTGTCACCCATTATCAAATTAGCTGTTATGTTTAAGAAAACTCAAATTCATTTAAAAGTATTATTGAATTTATTTATGGTGTCTTATCCTATATTTTCCCAATCAATTAGTATTAAGATATAATTCCTCCATCATGAAAGTGAGGTAGAATTTATTAAAAGATTTTTGTCATCTTTCAAATGATCTATGACTTTTTCTTCTTTAATCTGATCCTGTAGATTTTTCTAATATTAAAACATCCTGGAATAAGCTCTACTTAGTCGTTGTGTATTCTTATTTAATAGAAGGATGATTTAACTTATTATTCCTGAAAGTACTGTATATTTGCACTGTATTCATAAGTCATGTGAGTCTATGATTTCCTTTCTTTCTTCTTTCTTTCTTTCTTTCTTTCTTTCTTTCTTTTTTCATTCTTGTCCAATTTTGGGTTATCTGGCTTATGCTAGTCTTGAAAAATTAGTTGGAAAACTGTCCATCTTTTTCAATTATCTAGGGCAGTTCAAATATGACAGGAATTACCTGTTCCTTGAAGGGAGAGCCCCTTTGGAATGTGGCTTCTTATCAATTGTTTCAGTATTGCTTATTTTTAAAGAACATTCAGTTTTTCTATTCCTTTTTAAATCAACTTTCATAATTTATGTTTCCTGGAAGAGGCTATAAAGTGTTCTATAAGATTAGAGATTTTGACGTGTAACTTTCTTGTCCATTTTTGTGATATGCTGTAGTTTTCTTTTTAAACCAAGTATTACTTAGAAGAATTGTTGGAGGAGGTAATCAAAAGGACAAGACTTTCAGTTGACCTTTGAGCTTGACCTGGGTAAATGGAGAATGGAGGCTTCTCACCCCTCCTCTTTGCTTGGAATGTAAACTTGCCCCACCGCTCCCACAGGGGAGCTGTTGTGGGTTTTTTTTTAATATGTTTTTTATTTTTCAGTAACAATTTACATTCAATATTATATTAATTTCAGGTGTACAGCATAGCAGTTAGGGTTTTATATATGAAACTTATGAAATAATCCCCCTGATGAGTCTAGTACCCCCCTGACACCATACACAGTTTTTATAATATTATTGACTATATTCCCTATGCTGTACTTTACATCTCTATGACTATTTTGTAACTGCCAATTTGTACTTCTTAATCCCTTCACTTTTTTCACTCAGTGACTCAAACTCCTTCCCACTTGGCAACTATCAGTTTGTTTTTTGTATATGTGAGCTTCTGTTTTATTTGACTGTTTATTTTGTTTATTAGATTCCACATGTAAGTGAAATCATATGGTATTTTTCTTTCTCTGTCTGATTTATTTCTCTTAGCATAATACCCTCTAGGTCCATTCATGTTGTTTCAAATGATAAGATCTCATTCTTTTTTATGGGAGGGTAATATTCTATTGCAACTACGTATCACTTCTCTTTTTCCAATCACCTATTGATGGCCACTTGTGTCTGATTTTCTTATCCATTCAGCCACCTTATGTCTTTTGATTGGAACATTTAAACCATTTGCATTAAAAGTAATTTGATAGATATGTAGTTATTGCCATTTTATTCTTCATATTTTTTATCTTCTCCTCTTCTTCCTCCCCTTCCCCTTCTCCTTTTCCTTTTTTCCCTTCTTCTAGCACCTTTAACATTTCTTGTAATACTGGTTCAGAGGTGATGAACTCCTTTAGCTTTTTCTTGCCTGGGAAGTTGTTTATTTCTCCTTCAATACTAAACGATAGCCTTGGTGGGTAGAGTAATCTTGGTTGTAGGTCCTTGCTTTTCATCACTTTGAATATTTCCTGCCACTCTCTTCTGGCCTGTAAAGTGTCTGTTGAGAAATCAGCTGACAGTCTTATGGGAGCTCCCTTGTAGGTAACCAACTGCTTTTCTCTTGCTGCTTTTAAGATTCTCTCTTTGTATTTAAACGTTGGCATTTTAATTTTGACGTGACTTGGTGTTGGCCTATTTGGGTTCATCTTGTTTGGAACTCTCTGAGCTTCCTAGACCTATATGTCTATTTTTTTCAGCAAGATAAGGAAGTTTTCAGCCATTATTTATTCAAATAGGGTTTCAATTTCTCGCTCTCTCTCTTCTCCTTCTGGCAGTCCTATGATATGAATGTTGGTATGCTTGATGTTGTTCCAGAAGTCCCTTAAACTATCCTTATTTTTAAAAATTCTTTTTTCTTTTTGCTGTTTTGATTGGGTGTTTCCTGCTACCTTGTCGCCCAAATTGCTCATTCAATCCTTTGCTTTACCTAATCTGATGTTGATTCCATCTAATGTATTATTCATTTCAGTTATTGTATTCTTTATTTCTGATTGGTTCTTTTCTATGGTGTCTATGTCAATTTATGATTTCTAGCTCTTGAAGTTCTCACTGAGTTCATCTGTTCTTCCCCTAAGTTTTTTGTTTTTTTCCCTCTTCCCCCACCCCACATCCCACCTCCCACCACCAGCCGTTTGTTGTTCTCATTCTAGTTGTGGAGTATGCCACTTCACTGGCCCATGTTGGTATTGTGATCATTGCACTCTTCCTGGATGAGGCAGATCGGTCACCGGCCATTGGGCAGCCGCTCACGGTGACTCACAGCAGCTCTCCCTGGCTGCCAGCCACACACGCTGGCTGCCGGCCACTCACACTTGCTACCGGCCACAGCTCACGATAGCTCATGACAGCCCATGGCAGCTTCACAGCAGCACACAGCAGCTCACACTATCTGCCGGCCACTCACGGCAGCCAAGCTCCAGGTCTAGCCGTTGTTCACAATCTTAGCTGTAGAGGGCGCAGCTTACTGGTACAGCTTTCTGGCCCATGTGGGAATTGAACGAGAAGCCCTATTGCTCAGAGCTCATGCTCTTACCAACTGAGCTAACTGGCCGGCCTAAGTTCTTTCAGCATCATTATAGAGTTCAGTGTTTTGAACTCTATTTAATAGATTGCTTTCCTCCTTTTTGTTATTTTTCTGGAGTTTTGTCCCTGTTCTTTCATTTGGGACATGTTTTTTTGTCTTTTATTTTGGCTGCCTCCCTGTGTTTGTTTCTACATATTAGAGAGACTGCTGTGCCTCCCAGTCTTGGCAGTGTGGCCTTATAGCAGGTGTCCTGTGGGGCCTACTGGCACAATCTCCCTAGTCACCTGATCAGGGTGCTCCAGGTGTGTCCCTTATGTTGGTTGTGTGTGCCCTCCCGTTTTATCAGAGGCTTGGTTGCTGTTTGCACATCAGTGGGTGGGATTGACCCTTAGTCTCACTGGTTGTGAGGACTGGCTGTGACTACAGCAGATGAGCTGTTGTGTGGGGGCTGACCTGATGGAGTGGTATTTGCTACAGTGGGGTGCTGGTGCCTATTGAGTGCACCTTTTGGGTGTGATATTTGTGGGGCTAATTGAGTGGTGCTCTGGTGTGGGCTAAAGCAGGCCACCAGGTGAGTTTGTTCTGGGGCCTTGTTGGAGGGGCCCTGGTGCAGGCTGAGGTCAGCCACTGTTTGTGCATAACCTAGGGCCGCCTAGTAAGAGCTACAAAGTGATCTGTTGTTGGTAGCTACCTATGCTGCATTTGGAGGTACCTGGGAGAGATTGTGCTGTGAACCAAGGCCGGCTGCCACTAGTGATGGGCTAAAGGCCACTTAGCAAGAGTGAATTTCTCAGTCACTTACCAAAGTGGCCTTTGTGAACTTTCAGAGATTTTAGGGAAGTCCACAGCATGGGCCAAGGTCACCTGCTTGTGAATAACAGCCACTGAAAGAGATTCTGGCCTGTGTGCAAGTTGGGTGTGGAGAGTTTAATGGAGACTCAGATTTGGCTCCTGCCTGTACCTGTAGGCTGGTTTGGGGGAGGGTTCAGCAAAGGAACAAAATGGTGAAGCTCTTTCTCTGAGGCTAGACAGTTGAGTTCCTCCCCATATGTCCCTGGTGCTTTTCAAGATGCTGTCTTAGTGCTGGAGCTCAGAGCAAGTGCGTCCATCAGTGTGTAAGTCTGTACCCAGTCCCTTTAAGAGGATGCCTGGGTCTCCGTCAGCCCTCCATCTCCCTGGATGGAATCCCAGTGGGAGCTGTTTTCAAGGATATAGCCTTGAGAAAACTATATGTTGTTGAGACCACCTGGATGGTATATGTGACTGAATCCAGTTAAGGCCTATATAAACTTTTAAGATTGGGTGGGTGGATGCAGAAAACTACTTGTCCTGCAGTTGTCCAAGAAGAGCCTCCTAAGTTCCCTTGCTTATTAAAACTGCCACCTACCAATCTGGAATTTCTCCCTCTTTCTTGCGGCTCTCCTTGCCATCTGAGTGCAGTGGCCAATTTCAGATAACAACTGAAAAGCTCCTGAAGGGCCGGCCGAGTGGCACGTTAGTTAAGAGCTGGCTTGGGGCGCCAGAGGGCCCCAGTTTGGATCCCACATATGAGGGCCAGTGACACTGCCCTCTACAGCTAAGATGCTGAACAACAGCTCAACCTGGAGCTGGGATGCCTTGAGTCACCAGCCATGGCATAGGCTGTAGCCCCTGCTGCAGTGGGCTGCCATGGGCTACCGTATGTAGACAGCAGCCAGCATGAGCGGCCAGCAGTTGCCATGAGCAGCCATCCAGAAGCCAGCAACTGATCTGCCTCGCCAAGGAGGAGCGCAATGATGGTGCCAACTTGGGCCAGTGAAGCAACGTCCTCCACAACTAGACTGAAGAACAAAAGGACAGCAACTTGTCTGTTCCCCATCCCCCAATTCCCCAATAAAAATCTTAAAAAAAAGAAAAGCTCCTGAAGAGATTGTGAACCAACAAGGATATTTTTAGTTCTCCTGGTGTGGCTAAGCTACTCCATATATCTTGCCTCGTATATCCTTCAGAAAAATGTAGTTATTTGGCTATCTTTGAATTCATTAATTCATCCACCCAACAAATTTCATTGAAGCTCTACTCCCTAAAGGTGCCATGTCAGCCCTGAGGATATAACCATGATCAGGACAGATGTCGTCCCTCTCCTGAGAGCATCAGAGACCACTAGGATGAAAGATTCCAGTAACATATTCAGTTAGAAGATTCTAGCTTTGACAGCAGTGCCCTAGTATTCACATTTTATTTAAAGTGTCCATCATCTTTTCCGAATCAGTAAATAACCATATAATTGAAGATCACAAAGCATCTGGAAAGCTCTCATTAAAACTAGATGGAGAGCATGGATTCTTTTAGTCCAAACCGCTTTATAGATGAAACGAAAAGAATTCTGACATTTATACAGTTTTGAATAACCCCCAAATGATTTTCTGTAACCTTTTTAGTCAACAGACCTGTAATTAGGGAGTAAATGTGCCATCTTTGTGACTCATTCTTTGAGTGAAATATGTTTGGTAAGAATCTCTTTTCAGACATTTCTTTCATTCAGGAAATGCTTGTCATTTCTTTGGAAGCTAGGAGAGGGACTTTTATATTTAAGGATGAATGATTATCTCAAAGGGATGAAGGATGAACTTAATCAATCGCTTATTCTGTAGGTGGGAGCATATCAAATTCACTGCATTTTGATCAAGAGACATCTTGTTTTTCCATATTTTCAGAATATAAATTTTAATATCTTCCAGAAACACAGTTCAGTGTCAGGAAGTTTTTCATCTTATCTAAATCTTCCAGGCTATTCTTAGAAAAGATGAAGAACAATGGGCTGCAATCTTCTATATAAGTGACTAAGAACTTAGCTATGTTTTTATTCGTTCCTCCATTGTACAAGTTTTTATTGAGCACCTACTAAGAGCCAGACCTGGGATAAAATAGTGAGGAAAACCACACATAGCCCCAGCCCTTTAAAATTATCCTCATGGCCAAGGATCTTTGCTTCCCATTTTTTTTCTGAGAACCATTTTTTCAACCCTGAATTTCTATTTGTACTGGTCCAACTTACATGCTACATTGTATAAGGCAAGCTGATAACACTCTGTAAAATAAGTTTTCTGCATCATAAAAATAGGGATATTTATAAAACCACACTGAGTTGTTCTGAGCCTTGGGTGAGCTAATAGATGCCTAACAAATGTTGGCTCTTCCCATAACCATTATTATTTCAGTAGAGTCTCTGTAGTTGCATTCTTCCATTAATATGTCCACTAATCACATGTGACTATTTAAATTTAAATTAGTTAAAATTAAATAAAGTTCAAAATTCAGCTCCTCAGCAGTACTAGCAACATTTCAAGTACTGAGTAGGCACAAGTGGTCAGTGACAAACATTGGATAACAGAGTAGCTATAGAACATTTCTATCACTGCAGAAGGTTCTATTGACTGTTGGACCATACTGGTCTCTAGAGCCCTCAAATGAGAGAGAGAGAGAGAGAGAGAGAGAAGACACAGGTCCCAAAGATATCAACTGGTGCACAGAGTCAGTAAAA
>NW_017733249.1:20883-22211 GCF_001890085.2 Hipposideros armiger
AGAAAGCAATATATCTAGGAACTCTGGTGGGGAACATGAGGTCTGTATGCACATAATTTCCTCAAACATGCATTTAATAAATGTTATTTCTTTCCTTCATTCCTTTTTTGTTTGTTTGTTTTAGAACTACTAAAAACTACAGGGCATTCTGAATATTGTGATTGATTGCCCTGTAGGGTTATCTAACCTCGAAAGTGAACATAAAACAGAGAGCCCTACAAGGTAAGCAGATAATCCATTTTCCTTCCTGACATTCTGATTCCCATTTTATGTGTTCTTAGGGCAACTGAAATTATAGTACATTTTCAGTTACTTAACCAGAAGAAGGGAGAAATGGTGAAAATAATATAATACGACAGGTAATCCAAATCATAGAGGGATGCGAAAATCATTAATATTCATTTATTTAAAAATATTTCC
The DNA here is from genome assembly GCF_001890085.2 of Hipposideros armiger. Lineage (NCBI taxonomy): Eukaryota > Metazoa > Chordata > Mammalia > Chiroptera > Hipposideridae > Hipposideros > Hipposideros armiger. Next base: position 21,304 of record NW_017733249.1, read on the forward strand.
TGATTCAATCACACTTATCAAATTTTTCCGGGCAAAACACTGTGTTGGGTACTATTTGTTTCAGAAAAGTTTGGCAGCAGATTTACCTTAGCAATTGTTTAGGTTGGGCTTATATTTAACTTGGCTTATGTTCTCTAAACACAGTGACTGATGTTAGAAGATGAGTGGCCCGGGGTAGGGTGGTAATAAGAGGGAGTCAGGCTGAGATTAGAAATTCACTTTAACAATCATCTATGTGTAATTTCATTTGTAAAATGATGACTTCCCAGGGAGAAAGTGAAGTTCCTTATGAACATATATTTTTGCATTCCATGAGCAGCACTTTCAGCCTCAGAGAACCTGAAGGACGTTTTCATGTGACTGAGCATTGGCCTCTCTGCTGTAGAGATGACCTTCGATCAGATGCCTCCAATGGGCCATGGGGTGTCCTGACACAGGCTATATTTACATTTACACAGTGTTAGCATACCGGGAGCATTGGGTGCCTAAATGGTGATATAACAACTTAGCCAGATCACCCTCTGCTTCACATGATTCTCTTCTGAAATGGAGGGTGGTGTGACCAGCCAACTGTCCAAAGGGAACACCAACTGATATGCAACCATCAATCTCCTCTATGATTTTATTAAACTGGCCCTGGTAACTTAAGATGGAGATATCAGTTTATTGGATTTAAGTAAGGTCTCATTTGCTGGTGTCCCAAAAATATTTGAGAAATGGAGGGCAACAAAGCCATAGCAAAGTCATGAAATATGTTTTGATCTGATCAGGAAAGCTTTTTTATTTTTTTAATTATTATTATTAGTTTCAGGTGTAGAAACCAAATAGAATAGTTATCCTTTTCACCTCTCACAGAATGACAACCCCCTTCCCCCCATCTACTGCCTCCCCTACCCCCGATATCATAC
>NW_017733249.1:25667-26145 GCF_001890085.2 Hipposideros armiger
TGCTCCCTCTCTTCTCCTTCTGGAATTCCTATCATGTGCATGTTGTTGTGCTTGATGTTGTCACCCAGCTCTCTTAAACTATTTTCAATGATTTTTATTCTTTTTTTCTTTTTGTTGTTCCACTTGGATGATCTCTGCTATCTTGTTCCTAAGACACGGATTTGATCCTCCGCTTCATCCAATCTGCTACTAATTCCATCGAATTTGTTACTTAATTCAGTAATTGTATTCTTTAGTTCTACCTGGTTGTTGTTCATGATTTCTCTATTTTTCTTTATATTCTCATTAATTTCCTTGAACACCCTAATAATCAGTGTTCTGAACTCTGTGTCCAATAGGTTGTTTACCTCTATTTCCTCTAGTTCCACTGATTCAGGAGGTTTCTTCTGTTCTTTTATTTGGGATGTGTTTCTTTGTTTCCCCATTCTGGCTTACTCTTTGTGCTTGCTTTGATGTAATAGGTAGATCTCCTAGGTCT
>NW_017733249.1:28520-41533 GCF_001890085.2 Hipposideros armiger
ATTAGGATATTTGAAAACATGGGATTTTGAACATTTTTCTCTCACTTGTGAAGTACATGGGGTAGAATGGTTAAGAGGACCAGCAGCCCCAAAGGGTGGACAGAAGACTAAGGGAATATTTGTATTTTTCTCTTAAGCCCACTAATCAAAATGCTCCTTTTGTTTTCCTCTCAAAAATCATCAGTGTATCAGGAGACACACATCTCCATGATCTATCTTGAGTCCAAATAGGTTAAAATGAAATGAGAATTGTTTTCTTCCTGTTCAAAAATCCTTTCATTGCACCATGAAGAAATAAATGTCTATTGGAGGAAAATGAAGAGGAGCTAAGAATCTAGTTGCCCACTTCAATCACTCCCACACAAAATGCCTGGCTAAAGGATGGGCAGGCAGAGCAGCAATGTTCTGGTAAGAATTTTAAATAAAAAGAAAGAAAAAATTGTTCCAGCAAGAGTTCTGCAGAGAAAGGGAGACAGCTGCTGCTTTTTCTCCAGCTTCCCACCTCTTTCAACAAGATCCAAGGACAATCCAGCTCTTGGCTTTGTTAATCACTTGCTGATTTTGATGGTGGAGGAAAATGAGGCTCACCTACTGCTCCCTTAGCCAAGGAGCAAAGTTCCAAAAGAGGAGTAGGATGTATATCAATCGAGGAAAAGACTCACTTTCTAAAAGGCCACTGAGCCTTTTAGAGCATTCTACTCAGTGGTTTCTCCTCACGAGCTCTCGCTTTCATTTTAAGGCAAGTTTGCACAAAGCCCCATTCTCAATCCATTTATCAACCTACAATTATCAAGAGGCAATAATCAAGCAAAGACATTTATTTGGGATCAAAGAATTGTAATTCACAAAGTATACAGATTTGGGTAAGAACCCATATAGTGTCATACTAGGGAGCAAAAGCCAGCGTCTTTTAAAGGAAAAAGGAATGTTTGCATAAGTTGTTTACAAAGAGGTTTGTTGGTTTGTTTTTTATTATAGTTTATTGGGGTGACCATGGTTAGTAAAGTTATATACATTTCAAGTGTACAATTCTGTAATATATCATCTGTATATCACCTTGTGTGGTAGATGAGGGTAAATGGGATCAAATATATGGTGATGGAAGGAGAACTGACTCTGGATGGTGAATACAAAGATTTTTGATTAGTGTTGGTGGGAGAAAACTAGTGTTGGCTAAATATGAGTGGTTGCAAAGGCAATCTCTAAGCAAAAGTTCATTACTGTAGAAAATTGCAGGTGTTCTTTTCTGAGTCCTTGGAATGTTTGTGGTTTGGCCCAGTTCAAAAGTTCATGGTTCCACCCATAAGGTCCACCTCCTTATGGCCTCCCGGCTCCATTTTAAAACTGTGGACTTAAGTGATTCCATTTTATTTCACCTTTTACACAATCTAACCTCTGTGCACCCATGTAAATTCAAACTCAGATTAATTAATCCATTTTAAAGTCATGTCGTAATCTCTTTTTAAAATTTCTAAGCCCTGAGTCAAACAGTTTATGAGAGTCTCTCTTTTATGAGGCCTTCCTTGATTAAGTAAAGCATCCACATTATCAGAACTTCTCAGGGCCAGGGTAAACTTGGTCTGAGGAAGAATCCAAGGACTGCTTGTAGACTAGTCCTGAGCAGTTGAAAGCACAAAGATGAGAGCCAGTTAAAGAAGTGAGAAAGCCGGAGCTCAGTTCTGAAAAGCGGCAATCAGACAGGAGTGCAATTTAAAGGCTGTAGCTAGGACACTGAACAGTTACATCAGGAGCCTAGATTTAATTCTGTTTAAGAAGATCAGGTCAGGATATTAACCTTGAAAGAGGTGAACTCCCCAGGTCCACCCTTGCTGGTTGGTGCCATTGTGTTGTAGAGTGAGAGTGCTGGAGTCCTATAAGGTTCTTGAACCACTCTGCTTGCACAAAGTACTAATAATTGTATTTTCCGTTACCTTATGTAACCCTAATAAAACCAGGGGCTTTGGTTTTCTTAAGGAGGTCAAGTTGGAGAAGCTCAATTAGTGTCAAAATATAAATACAAAAGAAATATATTTTTAACCTGTGTCTTTTAAAAATATTTCAAGGGATCGGATTCCACATTGACTTCTCCTTTTGAGTTATCCGAAGCTCTGCAGCCTTTCCCACCACAAACTCTAACCTTCCCTCACTACTCACACTAGGAAGGTTTTCTTCCCTCTGTCCCACCCTGCTTGAGCCCTTGATCATGTATATTATGAAACCTCTCACTATTTATTACAGGTTTCTTCTCAATCTCCAGTTCTGTCCCTCTCAACTCATTCTTCAGATTCCACATGAGAAAGATCTAAGACCTGGACCAGCCCTGGCTTGTTAGCAGGCAGGCGGCTGAGGGAGAAGACAGCAGACAATGGCTCATTAGTAGGTCTTGGCTCTGTCTCCATTGATTTTTATGTTCACCAACATCGATACTCTAGTTTTTGATGAGCCCTACTTTTCTGAACTCAGTAAAATAGTCTGTCCCATCACTGTGACCTTTGTAAATTTAAATTCGTAGATTTTAAATTTAAATAAGGTCTAAAATATTAGGCACTTTTGAATCAGTTGTACTGTTATACAAAGAAGCTATTAATAATCAGAACAATGGTGGGCAAGATTAGATCTAAAATGACTTAGAGAAAAGTTGTAATAAGGAGTTGATCCTCCCTGGTAAGTGCCCAATTGAGTCAGAAGTGCTCAGAAGGCTTGAAGACACTAGCACACCTTCTCATCTTCTTAATGATCTTTGCACAGTATCAGATTTATATTGAAAACATGTGTAAGGTAGTGTTATTGTGGAAACATAATTCTGAAGAAAATAGGGGACATTTAAGGGGAGATATTAATAATAGGTACTATTTAGGAAACACTCACTGTATACCAAGCTTTATTACATATGCTGGATAGTTCTCATTATAGCCTTCAAATGTAGCTATTTATCCCGTTTTATAATTGTAGAAACTGAACCTCAGTTTTAAGAACCTATCTAAGGTCATGAAGTGAATAAAGGATAGAACATCAAATTAAACCCATGTTTCTTTCACCATTTGACCTTAATGCACATATGCTTCTATTCATATACAGCATATATGCCTTCTGATACAAGTCTCAGATACAGCATCTAGGGCTACACATTCATATATCTACTTATTTATACCAAGATCTATATGTCAGACTACAATAGAACTACTAGGGGAAACAGGCAGTGGGATGAGATTGTTGTGACCAGAAAAACCAATTTTATCAGGAACAAAACTTAGCTTTGGAAGAAGGTTTCAACTGGGCAGATTGTCACTCCTTTGGTTTAACCTAACATGCTGTCATTACAGTTACTCATTTTTTTAGTAGTGTGAATTTTAAAACTAAATTGAAGTAAATACTCTCCCACTTAACTTAAAGGTATTCATGGGGCATATGAACTTGATTTGTAAGCTGGGGGAGAGTGAGAAATAAAAGCAGGGTATGGAATGTGGGCATGGGGTAGCGGTAGAGAAAAGAGGCTCATGCCTTCACTCACTCATGTCAATTACAACTGCCCCTTTAATACCCAGCACATAGCAAGTGTTTAGCTGGGAAGGAGGATCCAAAATCTCCATCATCCAGGGTCTCATCTTCTGGTAAGTCAGTAATGAATAAGATAAGATTGGTGCTCAATGTTCTCAGGCCCTGGGAATGCAAAGACGAAGCAACTCATTTTGTAGATACAAGGACAGATTGGAAAGGCAGTAAGTTTGCTGCTGTTTCAAAGGATGGATAGTGTTTTTAAGAATGCAGAACAAGGACCAGGGCAGCTCTGGTGGGGTTTCCCACATGAGCAGAGGCAGGGGTCATGGAAGAGCAGGCAGCAAGTTGCAGAAGAGCAAACTGGGGGTGTAGTTAGTTGAGTACATAGGGTTAGAGAATAGGAGTGGACTGAAGGAATATTTATGGGTTTTCAGAACTCTGTTCAGAACTCTTATGGAAATAGATACATATATGTTCTACGTTGGATTCTTGAGGAAAACATGAAAATTGGCTTTCCTTTGGATCAATGTTGGAAAGCTGGCATGGTTAGAAGGGTATTTTTTTTTCTTTAATAATTGGGCTTTACTGTCTCTCTCAGCCAATTGAGGGAAGAGCCTAGTGTTCATTTCTTATGGCTGCAATAGCAAATTATTAAAACAACAGAAATCTATTCTCCTACAATACTGGAGACTGGATGTCCAAATGAGGCTTAAGGGTCTAAAACCAAGGGGTCGGCAGGGCTGGTTCTAACTGGAGGTTCCAGCCTCTTTCAGAAGGCTGCCAACGCTCCTTAGCTTGTGATGGTGTCACTACAGTTTCTGCTCACATTGACTTCTCTTCCCTCTTTCAAGGGCAACTGTGATTATGTTTAGGGCTGATCAGGATAATCTCCCCATCTCCAGATCCTTCATTAAATCACATTCATGAAGTCCTTTTTGCCATCTAAGGTAATAATCACAGATTAATAATCATAGGGATTGGGACATGGATATCTTTGAGGACAGTTATTCAGCTCCCAGAGCCTCTTGGCCCCTTGGTTCTCTGGTCCTTTGCAGATGGGTGGTTAGAATCTGCAGACACTACCAACATATGTTTGGCTTGTTGGGCTGCAAATTCCTCTTGCAGTAAACTAGGCAGCGATCTGAGCCTCTCTTGGCCTTGAGGTCTGTGTCCCTTCTGCGGAGGGGAGAATCTGGCTGAACATCCCTTGGATGTTAGAGTTTGAAGTAAATAACCCTGCGCAGGGAGAGGCAGCTGCTGCAGCTCTGACAGCCGAGACACACCAGCAATGACAAGATCAGAATATATATAGAAGAGGTGCTAGGATATTCTGAAGATTTGAGTGGTTGCTGTTTGTACAGGATCAGATTAACAAGAGTAGTAGATGGAGAAAGGGCAGCCCCAAAGACATATTTCTGCAGACACCAAAGTCCCTCTTTCCAGTTTTGCCTTGGAGACATCTTCTTTTGTTTTTTCTCTGCATTCACGTCTAATCTGTCATGTTAGCCTGCTGGCTCTGTCTCTCTGTATTCCTGTGTCTATTCTTTTCCATCTGATTACAATTATATCAGCACCTAAGCTCTGATTTCCTCCTACCTGGCCCATGCAAACCTGAACTCCTCATCTCCAGCACGCAAGCCTCCCTGACAACCACACCAGCCCCATTTCTCTCTACACTTGTCTTGCTGATTTGGTTCAGTCCGAATGATAAATCCCTATTATTTTCTCCACGGGCCCTTCTTGCTTACCTTTATCTCAAGGCATAGTCCTTGAGATATAAGCTCTTTATATTGCTTAAGTTTTATTATCTCACAGCACTTCTGTTTCTTTTTAGTCATGGCAATTCATGGTCATATTTTCTGGGTTTCCTGCCTTCCACATCTCTGGGCCTAGCACACTATCCTCTAAGCCCACCAACTCGGGCTAAACTACCACCTTCTGCACTAATTCTGTGGTTAAATGGAGACTCAATGTGGTCTAACTTTTCACCCCCAACAAATGGGATACAGAGAACTGAATACTTTCAGTGTATGCCTCATACGGTGGCAGTAAAGACAGAATGATACAACACAAGACCTTAGAATAATATGGAAATGTAGGAAGCACTCACCAAACATTAGCAGTTGTTATTATCATTATTAGCTCAGTTTTGCATTACAGAATAGTTGTATTTGTAGACCAGTTCTTCCTACCCTATTTGTCTAATTGTCCTTTTATGTAACAACTCCTTGTCAGTGTAGTCTAATTTTGAATGTGAGTTCTGTAATTCAATGACTAATATGTTTTGATCAGTGTCTGGCATATTACAAAGCCCTTAAGAACATTTATAGCATAATATTCAAGTATGACAATTATTTAGTAAGAAAGATTCCAAAGAAGAAGCTGTTGATGCCTCATGCCACCTTCATCACATGCTCTAATTGTCATTATAATCCAGGATTTTCAACAGAGTCTATAGGAGCAACATTTTTTTCAGAGAATATCTACTGGTAGATGGGACTAAAAGTGTTCTGACTTGATTGGACTACTTGTTCTCTTAACCTACACAAACCCTTAGAGGTAAAAGGATAGTTCATATAAGCAACTTAGATTTCAAAAGTGATGTCCATCTTCCTGAACTAATGTGTGAGTTTAGCACCTGACTAGGTAAAAGAAGACCTGTTGAACACTATGTCAGGTGACATGGTTCTTCAGTGTTGGAATGAGCATTCTTTTGATCCAAATCTATCAATTTACAGACCTTCTGCTCCATCCATACTCACTGCACGAGTGCATTGTGTGCTCTTCCAAAGAAATACACATCAATGGCTGTAGGAGGGGGCCATGCATCTCTGAAGACAGCCAGAGGGAAAAGATGAATTCTGTTCAGCTTATGCACCAAGGCATGGCATGATGCACAACACGGAGAACGTATTTAGTGTGTGTCATTGATTAAGTGAATAAGCAAATGAGCTGACAGTTTTAAGGACCACAGAGGAAATGTGACTTCTGTTTCACTGAAAGTGAGAACATGGCTCCTCCTTTTCTATCCTCTAATGAGGCAAGTCAGGCTGAGTACATCTCTTGATGTCGTCTCTGTACAAATCTTCCTTATGCCTTGAAGCTTTCCTGAGAGTAGGGGCAGAGCAGAAAGTGTCATAGCGCCAACCTCTGAAAGCTCCACAGGGAAAAATTTGTATGTTTGCTCAGTAAATAAAGCCTTTATCCTAATGCTGTTACTATGCCTTTATTTTCTCCTTAACGTGCAAATTATGAAGATTGCTCAGAATGTGAAAATTGTCCTTTTTTTCTCTTCCAGAAATTCTCCATATAATAACATCTCTTTGCAATGAGATTTAGAAATATATTTGAGGCATTAAAAAGCAAAGAGACCTAGTATTATTTCTCACTCACTTTCTGCAACAAAATCCCTACCTAGTTTTTCAATGTAAAAAGATATTTCTATGTCATTCCCAGAAACAGTTTTTAGATGCATTTAACTGGGTGCAAAGTAGTACCCAGTAGTGGATATTTGTTGGGATTAGCTGCCCAGCATCCATCTAGCTTTCCTACTTGGAGAGGATCCCATGGAAGCGGAAAGGAGGCAGCTATTCCCTTTCCCAGCTCCTTGGCTGCTAACAGGTGGGCAAGTGACATACCTGGTCCATCCAATGTCCTAACTAGGATATGGAATCCAGAGCCTGTAATGTAAATAGGTGGGAATGACTGGGAAATCTTGCTGTGGTGGTGGCCATGGCACCTAGGGTCAAGTTGCAAGGTTCCATGGTAGTAGCTTCCTGGATTCGGTTTTGGTTGTTGTGTCCACACCCATGGTGATGATGGGAGTGACCAGCAGCAATGACAGCAGCATCCTGACCAGACTCCTTACAGGCATGATTGGGGCTGAATTCCTGGCTGCCTGGTCTTTCATGGTTCTTGAATTTTTCAACTCTGATTCTATAGCCTTCTTACTGATACTGGAAGTAGACAGTCTTCCAAAGAGTTTTGGTGTAAATCAGATGACATGAATCAACATTAAATATGAAAATATAATATCTGGCTTCTATGCACATGTAATTACAGATAAGTCTCTGTTTGAACAACCCTATCAAATCGATGAAAATGTAGGTTTATAGACCTGATAAATTAAATTATTATAGTTATCCCTCTGTATCCCTGGATTCTGTATCCACAGATTCAGCCAACTGCAGGTGGAAAATATTTGGGAAAAACTGTTATGCCATTGCTGACATGTACTATGTAGTTAAGCCTATGATGATAACATTTCTACTGAACATGGACAGACTTTTTATTGTTTTGTCATATTCCCTAAACAATATAGTATAACTATATAGCATTTATATTATATTAAAATAACCTAAAAACAATTTAAAGTTTATGGAAAGATGTGCATAGGTTATATGCAATTACTATACCATTTTATATAAGACACTTGAGCATCTTCAGATTTTGGTATCCATGGAGGGGGAGGGGTCCTGGAACCAAACTCCCAAAGTTACTGAGGTGCGACTGTATTTCTTTTGTCCTAAAGGTTTTCTATAAATTGTTAACTCCAAGATGGGTAATAGGCTTGTTGAGGTTATCTCTGAGTTGTGTAAATGTTTAACCATTATGTTGTTTTATACACCCAAAACTAATAATAATAATAATAATAATAATAATCTGTTAAAAGCTAAGACACAAAAATTTTTTTAAAATTGTTAAGTCCCTGTGAATTCTAAAGAAAGTAAAGGATAGACAATAAGTTAAACAAATATGGCTATCAAAATAGGTCACAAGAGGACACACTCAGCTAAAAATATTATAGGGTTGCAATGACTGTGTTTTCATTACATCAAATCTCAGTTTGTTGAGAGGATGTGTAGATCTGAACTGTGAAGACTTGAGGCTTTTCTGGAACCCCCAGTCTTCCCCGTGCATTTTATTTCTCTAAAAATATATTATTTACAATAATTTACTGCCATAAGAGAACCAAAAAATAGCTCTTCAATGGGCTTAGCATTTTTACCCAGCGATGGATTTTTGTTTTTTGTGTTTTACTCTCTTCACACCATGGTGTAAGAATTCATCTGGTTGATTAGATTTCTGCTGCAATGCAGGATGGTATGCATCCCATTCCTGCACCCACCTAGTCAATATTTTTATATTATCTTAGAAAGAAACTTTAAAACAAAATCAATGGTGAAAATGAAGAAACATTATTACTCTAATAATTGATTAACACTTCATTCTAGCATATGGAAATTTGAAAGTGGTTTTAACAGGAATAGAATATGAAAAGTATAGTCTCTCCATTATTTGTGGTTTTCTTAAGCCTGAAATGATTCCAGACTTGGGGAAGGAAAAAGTAAAAGGGGCATTCACTAAGCGCTGACATTTATATTTCTCCAAATCTGTATGTCTAAGAAAAAGTTCCTATTAAAAAATGTGTACAAAAATGCGTAAATGACATAATTAAGCATGTATTTATATTTGACAAACTTGACCTTGATAATTGTACTCATATATTTTTAAAACGAATATCAACATTTTGTAATATTGAGCTGATTCTGATTTGGGAAACTTTAAAGGCAGATTTGACACTGCTGCAGTTGTTCTTTTCTTGTGATTCTGAGTGAGGAACTGACTCCTTTCTGAAACCCAACCTTCTTCCATCAAACCCTTTCATGACTTCCAAGCACGTTTTACAAAATGTTGCTTTGGGTAAGTTGAAGTAATTGGGTGAGGGCATGCTTTAATTCCTCCCCGGCTACCTATAAACTTCCCCTTTTCCCCAAATTCAAGGACCAAGGGGCTCTCCTACATTCCAGCACCTGTCCTGTGAACACCATGCCCTCCACTCCCCCAAGGGCCCCTCTGTCAACTACCCCTCCCTCTTTGCCTTAACTCCCCTTACCTACTGATGCCTGCCTTCCTCTGTCTCCTACCCACACTTAACACAGAAACACATACTCAGTTATCTCCCATCTGAGAGTCAAAATATCCACACCCAAAACACCACCATTTTACTGGGCCCTAAGGACTGTCTCTGTCAGCTCTTTGAAGGACAAATGGGCCCTCGTACTCTGTCTCTTATTTCACTCTTACTCTATGATCTGACTTGCAATCCCACCTCTCCTTGAGAAGGGTCTGACACAGACCCCTGATTATCCACATTTCACCAAAGCCAATAGATGCTTCCCAGGTCATGCTTCACTAGACTTCTCTGGCCTTTGATCCTAGTGGCCACACCCTCCATTGAAAATTTCCCCTTCATTAGTTCCTTTGACAATTTTCTCTTGAGGTTTTCATACTTTCTCTCTGGCTTCTCCTTACCACTTTTATAGATTTGCTATTACTGGCCAAACTTTGATGTTACCCAGGCTTATGTCCTTGAAACTACTTTCCTCATTGTAAGTATTTCCCATCTAAGCCCATGATTTCATCTGTGACTGATATTCTAATAACCCCCTAATCCATATTGTCCATTTCATCTCTCTGCTGACCTCTAATCTTGTATTTCCTGTAATGTGTGAGACATGTCCAAGACTTAATTTATTACATTTTGCTCCAAACCTACTGTCACCTCCCCCAGTGACCCTAGGAAGCAAATGAAACACAGCATAAAATATCTTAGACATTTTCCCCTCACAAACTTGATGCTGATTCTACCATGTTCCATCAGTTACTGAGTTCTATATTCTATTTTAGTCAACTTCCCCCTAATCTACCATCTCTTTCTTTATTGTTGCTACTTTTTCAGCTTTAGTTTCAGGCCCTGATTGCTTTTCCTCCTGTTCACTTCGCAGCCTCCTGAGAACTGATTCTGCCCCTTCGCTTACTCCCTTTATTGCTACTACTGTGGTGTTCTTTCTTTCTTTCTTTCTTTCTTTCTTTCTTTCTTTCTTTCTTTCTTTCTTTCTTTCTTTCATTTTATTATTAGTCTCAGGTGTACAGAACAATGCAATAGTTATCCTTTTCACCCATATTTTTTAGGGGCACAATGGTGTTTTCTAAATCACAAACCTACTCCTTTGTTTGAAAGCTGGAAAGGTTCCCCAGAGGTTTCAGGGTAAAGAGCCAATTCCTTAGTTTTAATGCACAACATCTTTATGTTCTAGACTCTTCTCACTTTTCTGTTCAATGTTTCTAGGAATCCTGGGGGGGGGGAGGAGAGAGGGGTTCTGTTGTCCTACCACAGGCATTAAATATGTTATCAATCAGAGTGGATATACCATACAGTTTTACCCAAAGTTGTGCACTTAAGGAATCTCTTTTTCCAAGGATAATTTTGGAGTCCTGCTAGTCCATGTAATACAATGGTTTGGAACACCCTCTTTCAACCTTATTTCCTGACACTTGCCCTTGCACACTGTACTCCAACCAAAGGGAGATTATCGAGGTTCCCAGAAAAGAGTGTGCTCTTCCTCCCCTATGCACCTTCCACAGGACCCCCCTCTGCCTAGAGTGTTTTCATGAGTTATTGACCTCGATAGCTCCTATTATTTTTCAGGCTGAGTATCACTGCCTCTGAGCATTCCCCCTTACTTTCCTTACCCTCCTGGATCTGGTTTTGAACTTCCTCCTCTGTGTGCCCATTAAACTCACTTTGGCTCTGTAATACTCTGTGAGAGTCAGAAGTGCGTCCTACATGACTTTGTGTCATGGGCATCTAGTATATTGCCTGGCACAGAGTAGATGTTCAATAACTGTTTGCTGAATTCACAAATGAATGAGTGGATTGGACTGGAGAAGATGAAAATATGACCTAAGGGGACAAGGCATGACATTCTTACAGAAAGTTTTGTGATCAGGACCATGGCTGACACTAACTGTGCCCTTCTCAGAAAGGGAGGGCTGAAATGTAAGGAGAGGGGATAAGAGAGCTTGGGATTTTCTGGAGAGAAGGAACAAATGTCTTGCTAGAAGAGCTGGATTACTATAAACCATATGTGTTCATTGTAGAGAATTAGGAAGTCACAGAAAAGCATGGGGAAGGAAATATAATCCCATTATTCCAACAGAATCTTTGCTAAGATGTGGGGTGTATCATCATTTCAGATTCAACAAAATTGAATTGTAATGTAATATTGAGACATGCTTGTCTTTACTTAACCATGTATTATTGGGCTGTTGGAAAAGTCATGACGTATTTTTTCTGTTTTTCATTGCAAAAATGCATCATGACTTTTCCGACACCCCCATATAGTCATTTCTCCAAGTTATTATATATTCCTGCATAATGTGATTTTTAATAACTGCAATGCATTCTATTGCATGCTACATCCAACTTTGTTAAATCATTCATTATTGTCGGACATTAAACTGTGTAAAAATTTTCACTACTTTAATCAGCTTAACAATAACCCACAGCCTTTGGACCAACTAAAATTTTCACTACTTTAAATAACATCCTGATAAATATACTTGTATGTAAGAAACTTCTGGGTCAATGGGTTCATACGTTCTTATGATTTTGATTTGTAACACCAATTTGTCCTCTAGAAAGATGATATCAATTTATAATTTAATCAACAGGGTTTGTGAGTGATAATTTTCACTCACTCTCTTTAATTGGATTCTAAAATATATTTCTGCGCTATTTGGGAGATGAAAAATGGTATCTCCTTTAATTTAAATGTCTTTTGTTATTAATGATGTTGAAAATGTACTCATTAAGTATTCACCCATATGTATTTATTGATTTATAAATTGTGTTGCCCATTTGTAGTGGGGTGTACATCTTTATTTTACTGATGAAGATGTAATGAAGTTTAACTCCTAAATTATCTTTTGAATCATAGATTAGTGCTATAAAAAATGGTCTAAATCTTAAAACATAGATGTCAATAAAACCTTAAGACTAGATGGCAGCCATTTAGGTATTCATAGTTCTCAGGAATTTCTTGTAGAATTTTTAACCAATTAATTGCTTCCACCCCATATGTGTTCCAAGAATGTATTTTATTTCTTAAAAAAATTTTTTTTATTATTCGTTTTAGGTGTACAAAACAACATAATGATTAGACATTTACACCCCTCACAAAATAATAACTTAATAACCCCAACAAGTCTACTACCCATCTGACATCCTGCATAGCTATTACAATACCATTGACCACATTTCCTATGGTAAACTTTACATTGTGACTATATACACATACATATATATATAACATTATTGTTGCCATTCAATACTATTTTACATTAGTTTCAGGGGTACAGCACAGCCCAGAATATATTTTAAATTATTTCATATGTAGTTATTCATACTATATCTTGATCAGCACTCTCTGTGTGTGCATCTTAGTGAAAGACCAGAGGATCTGGATTCAAAAAGAGTTGGGTTAGAGTAGCGGTCCTGAGGCCAGGGCCAGGCTCTGATGTGGCTGGCCTGGATTTTGCGCTTTGCACGAAAGTGCTGATCCTGGAGCCCAGTCCGGCTTGGCAGTGGTGGGCCTTGAGCACGTGCTGTGCTCAGGAATGGGGATCCTGGAGCAGAGGCATGGCTTGGGACTGGCAGTCCTGGACTCTGG
>NW_017733249.1:41593-42403 GCF_001890085.2 Hipposideros armiger
GGCGGTCCTCATGCTGGACTGTTCTCTGGAGTGGGGTCTTGGAATCTGGGTCAGGCTCAGAAGTGGAGGTCTGGGATTTTGGGCTGGGCTGGGGAATGACTGTGCTGGAGCATGGCTGGGCTCTGGAGTGGTAGTCCTGGAATCTGGGCTGGGTTTGTCATGGCAGTCCGGCACCATGGAGGGTCTCGGGAGTTGTGGTCTTGGAGCACTGCTGGTCTTGGGAGTGGCAGTTTGATTCTTAGCTGGGCACAGGAGTGGCGGTTCTGGAACAGGAGCTGGGCTCAGAAGTGTTGGTCCTGGAGAAGAGGCTGGGTTCTTGAGTAGCGGTCCTGAGCCCTTGGCCAGGCTCTGATGTGGCTGGCCTGGATTTTGCGCTTTGCTCGAAAGTGCTGATCCTGGAGCCCATTCCGGCATGGCAGTGGTGGGCCTTGAGCACGTGCTGTGCTCAGGAATGGGGATCCTGGAGCAGAGGCATGGCTTGGGACTGGCAGTCCTGGACTCTGGGCTGGGCTCAAAAGTGGCGGTTCTGGATCTGGAGTTGTGCTCTACAGTGGCGTTTGGATTCTCGGTTGGGTTCAGTAGTGGAAGTCCTAGAGCACGTACTCGGCTCAGGAATGATGGTGGTCATGGTGTCAAGGCTGGACTGGGGAGTGTCTGTCCTGGAGTCCGTGCTGGGTTTGGTAGTCGTGGTCCTGAGAACCAGGCTGGGCTCAAATGTGATGGTCCAGGAGTACATGGTAGGCTCGAGACTGGTGGTTTGATTCTGGGCTGGGCTCAGGAATGGCAGTCCTCGAGAATGGGTTGAGTTCG
>NW_017731369.1:0-46517 GCF_001890085.2 Hipposideros armiger
TTTGGTTACAGTCTGCTGACTGGCTCGTGCTGCCTGTTATGATGCCAGAACACAGCATGACCATGACATAAGCAGATTTGCAGTCCTGCATCAGTTGCCTGGTGTGTGTGTGTGGGGGGGGGGCTGAAAACTCATCGATTCAGATTCACACTCTGTATCGAGAGCCAGAATTTGTTTAGACTCTATATTTAGAACCAGAATGTCCATGAACAATCACCTTATTCAGCATCTCCTATCTACAGAGGACTTGCAGATAGAAGTCACTCACAGACTAGCGCGTGCTCCTGAAAACATCAGTCGTGTGGTCAGGGTGGTATATGGCATAGACTAGCTTCCTTCTGCTCCCTACAGCGCCAGGAACTCGTGTCTTCAAGGGCATCAGGCAAAGACACAGATTAAAGGGCCTCAGATCGCAGACATGGAAAATCCTCTTTTATTTCCCAGAGCATGGAGAAGCTTCCTTGGAAAAGCTGCTCTTCACATTTCTATTTTTGAACCAGGGGCCAGGCCAGGAGGGAGCTGACCTGTCTGGGGCGTAGAGGTTGTGTTTTCAGCTGAGGAAAGGGATCCTGGACCTCTCCATCCTTGCAAAGCCAGATGGAAGCCCTGGGCCCCAGCCCCTCCAGCCCCACACACATGCCGCGCACCTGGAGCGCCACTCTACCTGTTTACAAATTACCTCCATTTTCTGCTTGGTTCAGCAGCAACTGTTTACCCTCCCCCGTGATGTAATTAGGCCTTCAGAGTTCACGTGTGCCTATTATGAGCTCTCCTGTGTTTTGTCTTGGTGCTTTATTTCTGTAGCAGTAATCATATATATATATTAAAATTTGGTATCAATTGTTTGGCTAAATTATGCACAGTGGGCCATCCTAACCCACCATTAACATAACGTATGCTAAACAATGTGTTGAGGTTTTTTTTCCTTCTCTTTTTTCTGATAATTATACTCTAAAGCATCAATTGCTTATTCGAGTAAATTAAAGTTGAGTTTTTCTCATTTCTTCAAACGTTCAAATTGCCTTGGCTGCCACAGATGCAGACCAAGCACTCCTTCTGCCACTGGTGGAGGTAGCCTTGGTATTTGCTTTCGGAGAAATGCAACTTTCACTTAGTGGTCACCAGCATTGTGCCTGTCCTGACTTTTGGGCTGAGCTGCATTTTGGCACACTGCCACCAGCGACCCCTGACCAAGAGGCCCCTGGCCATGGTGTGGAGGTGGGAGTTAAACATAGGTAGGTGTCTGCTGGACTCCTAATTCGTCCAGCCCCTGGACAAATATGCACTGAGCACCTTTAGAGGTGGCAGGTGCTGTTCTAGCTGCAGGAGATATTAAAGTGACCAAAACCAACAAGATTTCTCTCCTCTGACAGTGTGTAATCTAATGCAGTGGTCAGCAAGCTGTCTTTGTAAAGGACTAGGTAGTAAATATTTTAGGCTCTATGGACCTTACCATTTCTGAAACAACTACTGAACTTCACCATCGTAGCCTGAAAGCAGCCATGGGCAATACATAAACAAATGACTGTGGCTATGTGCCAATAAAACTTTATTTATAAAAACAGGTGGTGGGCCAGGTTTGCCAGCCCCTCAGTCTAGCAGGTTGAGGCAGAGAATATATACAAATAATTTTTTTCTTAAAGCCGAAGAATCATTTTAGACTGTGGCAAGTGATACGAAGGACATAAGCACAGTGATGGAAGCAGCAGTTTTTTCACAGCAGGGTACACACAAAATTCGCTCAGCACAGCTAAGTTAAACGGATGAGGCTGCTCAGGGCTGGCACCTGGAAGACCCAACACCCTGAGGGGAACGCATGTCATGGCATGTCTGCAACTCATTTGCAGCCCACCTGGGACGTTCCATGGAGCGCGACCAGGGAGGCCAAAAGCAGATGCTGTAGTTGTGGGGGTTTCTCTTGGATTCCATTTGAGTTTGAAGTATGAATGCTGAGCAGGAGCCAGCTATGGGATAGAGTGGCAAGGACCACACGTGCTCTGTTAAGGGAGAATTCTATGTGCAAAGACTCCGGGGCAAGGAAAAGCATGTCAGGTTTGGAACTGAAGGGAGACCAGTGTGGCCGGAAAGTGTACAGAGCATGCAGAACTTTAGAATGAAACGAGGTTCAACGGGTCATTTGAGCTTAGAAAATGAATGGTAGGCCAATGTCGAGGCTGCTTTTGCTGCCTCACAAAGCATGCCCCGGCTCAGTGGCTTACAGAATGGAACGTTTGTTTCTCACATGTCTTTGGAGCTCCCCAGAACGAGGCTGGGCTTGGTTATAGTGTTCTTATGGTCTTGGCAGGGTTTCCTCCTTTGTCTGTGGCTTGAGTGTTTTGCTCATGCATCCTTGTGTCATCTAGGGCTCTGCCATAGGCTGGCTGTGGGTGGGGTACCTCCGTTGGGGTGATTCTCCTCTGAGGTGATTCTTCTGAGGTACCTCTGAAGGTGATTCTCATCCTTCTGGGACCAGCAAGGCTAGAGCCGGTGTGAATTTCTCATGGCAATGAGAGAAGCACAAGAAGGCACGTCAAAATACATAAGGCTTCACCAAGTCTAGGTTCAGAATTAGCATACCCATCCTTTCTACCACACTCCATTGCCCAGAACAAGTCATATGGCTGAGCTCAGAAGAGGGAGGACACTGCAGAGTTATACAGCCAAGGGCCATGGTTCCAGGAGGATGAAAAATGGGCATCCCAGCAAGACTTTTTGCTGGTGTTTGAATTTATAAGAAGCTGCTGAAGCCTTTTAAGAACAGGAGTGATATGATTTGATTTACAATGGAAAAAGTATTAATCTGGCAAAACATGGAAGAGAATAGACTGGGTGGGTGTTGGGGGGGCAGTAAAGGAGGAAGGAAGTGGGGAGATTAGGGTGGGCTGAACCTGGTACGCCCTTTAGGAAACACAAGATGAATGGTTAAACGTCTTGCCCTGGGCTTTACCAGGTGAACAGACAGTTATCACCTGCATTCATCAATATGAGATCCATAAAAAAAAGCAAAGCAGCTGAGGCAAAATGAGAAATAACAGCTCAGATTAACAGCCTTGATGTTGCTCATGAACACAGGACACTCACCCAAATCACACATCATAACCCCTTACCTCTTGTTATTAATAGCAGCATTATTCCCAAGGAAGCTGTAGCCATTATACTGGGGGTGCCAAAAAAAAATGTATGCAAGTGGACACTTTGGCCAACATTGCTCAAGCAGTAGCTCGCCATGATCAGAAGTGTCTGGACATTGATGGTAACCACTTTGAGCACCTCTTGTCATTGCACAAGTCAAATGTGACTTGTGTTCATCTTTTGTCATCGATATATATATATATTGAGTATTACAATTTTAATACAGTTTTTTCCTTCTTAAAATGTGTATATTTTTTTTGCACCCTCTGTATTTGTGATCATCACAACAATAAAACAAATAGGTGTGCGTTCCAGCCCTGCTCTTTGAATTATTTCATGCTGATCAGTTAATATACATGTGGCTTGAAGTTTGAATCTGTTGTGAGGAAAACTTGCCTTTAGAGGACTAAGTGTTGGCTTACTATGAGAAAGGAAGATTTTCTTAGAAATGCATTCACCTAAGATGTCTGTAGTATGTATGGGAGGCTTTAATAAAATGTAAGTCAGTAATGTCTTAAATACAATAAAATTTTGTTTTTTATTAATAGAAAATCCAAAACTGGTCCTCTGATTATCAAGTTACCCTCTTCCAAGTGGTGATTCAGAGATCCAGGCTCCTTCCATTCTGTGGCTTCCTGATGATCAACAAAGACCTTTGGAAGGTTGCCACATTATTTAATCCAGAAGGAAAAGATATGAAGTATTGTGCTTCTCAGCTTTTTTGGCACAGGCCTTGAAGTGGCACAAGTTACTTCCTCTCGTATTCCATTGGCTACAACTCAGTCACATGCTGATACTCAACTGCAAGGGAGGTTGGGAAATGTAGTTTTGCTTTGTGTCCTGGAAGGAGGAAACAGGATTAGTGAACAGCTTGCCAGTCTTTGCCACCGATTCCTTTAATGTCACCCTCTCATTCCAGCAACTGAATGATTTGTACTGAGTCTCACTTCTCTGCAAGGAGATTACAAGAGTGACTGTTCCTTGAGTGTTTTTCATGAGCTAGGTGCTACATATATATTATCTCAATTAAATCTCCAAGCAGCTGTAAAAAGTATACTGTATTATTCTAGTTTTACAGATGAGGGAACAGAGGTTTTGAGAGATTGAGTGGTTTTTGTTTGTTTGTTTGTTTTTGTGTGTGTGTGTTTTTAAATCACCTGTTAAATGGCAAAGATATTAGTGCCTCCCTCACAAGTTAGTCCTCAGAAGCCACATCTTTCAGGATAGACTGTACTTGCTGAAGTAACAAATAACACTCCAAATCTCAAGACATAAAAATAACACTCCAAATCTCAAGACATAAAAATAACACTCCAAATCTCAAGACATAAAAAATATGTCTTGTTCATGCTCTACATCCATTGTGGGTCATACTTTTTAATCCAGGGTTTAGGTTGAGAGATGAGTTGCTTTCTGAAATGTTACTGGTTTCCATGGCAGAGGAAAAAGAGAACATGACAACACATATGCTGGTCTTTAAAGCATCTGCCTGAAAGAAAACCTTATCACTTCCAATCACATTTTATTTGCCACAGGGAGTTGGATGGCCACACCTCATATCAAGTTAGCAGGAACTGAACTCCTACCACGCACATACCTGGAAAGAAAGCTGACATATTGGAACGTGTTTTAATGACAACCAGTCCATCCCAGCCATCCAGGGAATGCACTTAGCATTAAGCCAGCAATACAGGCAGTGCCTGAATATTACGATTTCCATGTGATCACCTAAGAACTGGATGTCAGGAAGAGAATTACTAATATAACTGCAATTGATCTGAAATCCACACAGTTGATCCAACTGATTCAGCAAGACCCTAGGAGCATGTTTGATATTTTGGAGGGTGAGGGAGGTGGTAGAAGTGGGTGGTGCCACAGTTGCAGACCAAAGTAACTAGTTACTTTGCCCTGTTATTATGGCCCCTGAAGAAACAATGAAACCTCTTGACGATATTCTCCGCAGCATAAGGAAAAAACATAAGCTCAAAGCTTTTGTGAGGAAGCAACCGGATTGCTTTTTCTGTTTTATCTATAGCTACTAGATTGGGAGGGCCAGACTGTGTTTATTATTGCACACATACATAATTACCAAGTCTTTAGTTTTCCTTCCTACATAAATTTATGTGTCGATTTAATTTCCACCAATTAGAACCCGAATAAAGCCATTCTGATGTGATTTGAACATCACAGAAATGTGGCCTTACTCCTCAGTGCATACATAAGGAAACAATAGCCAAGTGAATTTTAAATACCTCAAGTTGCGTTAGGCTGTGAATGAACATCCAATTCAATTTGTAGGAAACTTAAGATTAATTAGGTTTATAATTTGCACAGTAAGGTAATGTAAATGTGTTGCGACTGCTTGACTTTTTGCTTAATCCTCTGAGTGGATATTTAATCTTTTTTAATATTAGAATTAAAGCAACTTGGAAGATAGGAATATTAATCTAATTATATTCCGATCACTTTAATTTCTTTAATGTTTTAAATAACAAAACAACTTTACAAATTGGTTTAGGTTGGAGAACCCTTTTAGAGGATTTTGCATTTCATCAGTGAGTTTAATTTAGAGGATGCAGCCTTGGGAGGCGCCACCTTAAATGTACAGTTATGCGAACGGACCATTAATCCTGGAGCCCAGGTGATCTGACTTGCAGAGTGTGCTTCAGGAAACGTGCAGCTTCTGCTTAGGAAGGAAGAGTTTGCCAGCGTGAAAAACCAAGTAAGCAAACGGCTTTATGGCACTCCAGCCATACAAAGCGAGAGCTTTCCAAGAATCAAAAAAGATACGTTCGAACTGGGAGGATTTCTCTCCTCTTTCTCCTCTTATTATCTTAAGGAGGGGAGAGAAATCAGAGCAGGACATGAATGGTGCCTGCAAATTTTATTACCTCATTATAATTGATACCTGCTCTCCGAGCCAATAAAAGAAGCTGTATTCGGCACTAGGTATATAAAATCTTTAATGTCCTAGGTTGTCAGTGTTAGCTGTGGTTAGGCTGACATAATTATGAGCTGCATATACCAATAGATAGCTCTTTACCCGCAAAAGCATGCTGCAATGAGAAATCTTTCAGAGATAATAAAAGGATTCATCAAACGTCTAGATGATAGCTACTTAAATCGCTATTGTTTTAGTTGGGACTGCAAAACATATCCCCTGGCTAGCTCAGTTGCTCATCTTTCTTGCTTGCCACTTCAGACTTTTGCACAGAGTATTCAGTTGCTTCCAAAAGGAAGGGGACATTAGTTTTTGGGGTGATTTCCATGTCAAGATGACAATAAGGAGACACCTTTCCAAAGGGCGGTCACTGGAATTTCAGACGTGATAAGCAGAATATATTATTTTCTGGAACTAATGACAGATTTTTCAAAGGGTGATGGAAGATTAACCAAAGAATTTGTGTTATCAAATGCAGTACTAAGTTCTAGAATGAGAGAGAACTCCACCAATATCAAGTGAAATTTTCCATAGTTTGAGAGTTTATGGGTAAGATGTTTCCACTTACCTGATGAAATGCTCTGAAAACAGCTTTCCCATGGAGTTTATATATTTCATCAGAGATCTAAAATGGCATAAGTGTCCAACATTAGCCAGTGAATACGAAGCGATATAATTGGTATAAGATACATCAGGTAGAAGAAAACAAAATCTCTTCTCAGGTGTGCACTGTTTAATTGAACAGAGCAACAATAACAAAGATTACCACTGCACTATTTTCCTGTTAGTTTGGTCGATACCATTCATTTAGCCAGCCTTTCTGGTTAACAACGTAAGGATGTGCATTAGCTGAGTTAGCATCGTGATAGATGAAAGACAAATGTAAATTTTCTGCTACTTCTCCCACTGAGAGGTAGAATTGAATTCCTCTCCCCCTGCATCTAGGTTGTACTTAGTGGCTTGCTTGACCAATAGAACATAGGCAAAATGGCGCTCCGGGACGCCCAAGGCTGGGTGTCATAAGAAGCCTTACAGCTTCTGCCCTGGTGTCTTGGAATACTCACTCTTGGAGTTAAGTCACCAGGTAAGAAGCCTGACGACTCTGAGACCACCATGTTGAAAGGAAGGCCAAGTTGACCATGTGGGGAAGCCTCACAGAGAACGAGATGCAATGCCAGCCTCCATCCATTGGGAGTCATTCCAGACAAGGCCCCAGATACTGGGGAGCAGAGCTGAGTTACTCCCCATCCTGCACCCAAAGACCCTGTTCAATGTGCAGATTCATGGGCAAAATGAACAATTGCTATCGTTTTAGGACACTGTGTTTTGGGCTGTTTCTTACAGAAGAATAGATAACCAGAGCAAACACCCAAGGCCAAGTCATTATGAATAATGAACTTAATTTGTTGACGTGGCCTATGGAATTAGTGTCTTTGTTTTATGGTACTACCGAGTATCTGTAGCAACCCAATGTTTTCTCCTTTCCTAAAACTCAGGTGAATCTAACTCCTTAGGCTTGTCAGTTTTGAGGACTAAGCTTTGCTCTTTATATTCTCTTTCTGGATTCCTCTTTGTGAGCAGGGATTAAAAGGGAGAAGTCTCCCAGATGTAAATTTCTCATAAATATTTGAGTTCCATTTTAGCAATTCTTCCATTCTCTGATCTGTTGCCTAATCTATTTAGCAAGTATTTTCCGTGAAATAGAAGGCTTGAATTATAGAATTACTAATTTTAGTAGCATAGCTTAACACAGTTCAGCTTGTGAAAGAGAGACAGAAAGAAAGAAAGAAGAAAGAAAGAAAGAAAGAAAGAAAGAAAGAAAGAAAGAAAGAAAGAAGAAAGAAAGAAGAAAGAAAGAAAGAAAGAAAGAAAGAAAGAAAGAAAGAAAGTCCACTATCCCCATTAAACTTTCATCTTGTAAAAGCACCTATCCGCACCTACCCATCTTTTTACCAAAGTTTTCCCTTCTTCAGCCTTTTAGTGCTGAATAATGGAACTCTCACTAGACCAAGAAAATCAGGTTTCTTTCCATAGGAGGTTACCCCGGAACTTTAAAACTTGGGAGTGAGAAATAGGATCCCCAAAGAAAAATGAATTCTCTTGAAAATGGGCACAGCTGTCAAAGAATGTCCATAACACAGGCTGGAGCCACCTTGGACTTACACGCAGACTAGTGTCTGAGTGAAGTTTGCACCCTGTCCCATGACTTAAAGGTAGGTACATTTCAGTTGGGGCTGAGGGTTACATGGGACAACGGTGTTATAAGCTTATTTAGTTAACTTCAGTCCAGGGTTTCTCAGCCTAAACACTACCAGCATTTGGGGCTGGATAACTCTTTGTGGTGGGGGCTGCCGAGGTGTGTTGTAGGATATTGAACAGCATCTCTGACCTCCGCCCACTAGATGCCAGTAACACCCCTCCTCCAGTTGTGATAACCCAAAATGTCTTTGCCACATCCCTCTTCCTTGACTGCCTTGGCTGTGGTAACCCTCTCTACCCTCACCTCTTTGACTCAACAAATCTTTCTAAGTTTATCTATGACCTTGAAAACATGGGGGAATTGAACTTGATTTTATTTACAGGAAACATGTCTGCCTTTCCCCCAAACGCCATAGAAATAGTTCAAAGCTAATGACCACCTTTCAGAGGGCTGGGTACTTCCAGCCTACAAGAAGTGGCACTAAAAATGCAGGAGAGTACAGTAGCATGTTTATAGGGACCGAATGTTGATTCTTTACCGCTGCTGAAAATATTATCAGTATCATCGTTCAACATTACAAATATAAAGGAGAAAAATGAAGGATTGCAGAAAATGCCAGAAGTGATTTTTGCAGCCATGGGGCTGAATTGAAGAGCTTAACCCACTAATCTGTTATGACTGCTTAGGGAGTGCTACAGCGGGTTCTCTAACGTGTCGAGAGCACTTTCGAGGATAGTGTGAAGCCGCATTATAGTTCTGTTTTTAATGGCGGAGGCAAGAATTGCCTGGATCTCTTTCAGAGTACATAGCCAGTCTTCCAATGGCAAACTTATGTTTATGCCAGCTGGCTCACCCCAGCATGGGGGCATGAATTGGAGTGGAAATCAATGGACTAGCATTTGGATGCAATTGCCCCAAATTATCAGAGAGAAAAGAAGACCACTGTAATTCACTGGCCAGAGCATTTTTACCAAGTGCATTTGCTAAGCATCAGTGTAGTGTGATGTGTTCAACTCGTGGGCCCCTTTTCGACTGAATTTTTCTGTAAACACCATCATTACTGCTGTTGTGTTTTCTGTGGCTGAGCTGAACTGAATCAGGAGATTTGATCCACATTAACTCCCTCATCTCTTTCAGGTAGTTGGGGACTCTTTGGGGGGCACAAGTGAAAGTCCTTCATCCTTGCAAGACAAATTGGCTTTTTCCCAATTTTCTGCTAAATAGGAACCAGAGGAACAAGCCTGCTGAGGTGTTACAAGCTAATCCATGGTTTACATTCCCATGGAGGGAGCTCAGACTAGATGAGGCAGGAGACACTGTGGCAGGAGTCAGTGTCGGAGGACCTGGCCTTGAATCCCAGCTCAACCCTAGCCCACAGGTCTTACCAAGGAACTTACTAAGTTTCTCACCTGTTTCATCATCTGAATTCTTGCTATGTCCTTAGCGTGGCATGGATATCTCCCATGTTATCCGAAATACAGCTACGTCATCATTAGAAATGACCAGGCTATTCAAATTGCATTTTGCACCTGCCCCATGTCTGGCTCTTACTCATTTTCGTGATGCTATTCACATAGTGATCGCAAATCTCACTCTGCAAAAAAGCGATGTTTGAAAACATCTCTCTTGTCCACATTGATCTGTGAGCTTAGCCAGGGTAGGAAATAGACCTCATTAAATTGTTGTATACTTTCTTCTTCACTTGGTGCAGTTCCAAGATAGAGTAAGTAAGTGCTTAAATAGACAGAACCAAGCATATGTAAGTGCTGCCTCTCCTACAAGCTGTGTGATGCTGGGCAACTTACCTCACATCGCTAAGCCTCTATTTGCTCCAAGTAAAATGGCAGAAAAAAATAATGTGTAGTTTCCAGAATCGCTGTGAGGATAAAACAATTTGCCCTTAGTATCCTGTTTGGCTTAGGAAATGTTGGGTAATTAGTGTTAGGTTTACTATTCATTGGAAATGAGTGATTATCATCTCACACTTGTTAGAATGGCGATTAACAACAACAACAAGTAATAACAAGTGTCTGAGAGGCTGTGGAGAAAAAGGAACCCTCATACACTGCTGGTGGGAATGTAAATTGGTACACCCACTATGGAAAACAGTATGGAGTTTCCTAAAAAAATTAAGAATAGAATTATCATATGACCCAGCAATCCCTCTCCTGGGTATCTACCCCCAAAAATCTGAAAACATTTATCCGTAAAGATATATGTACTCTGATGTCCATTGCAGCATTATTCACAGTGGCCAAGACATGGAAACAACCAAAGTGTCCTTCGATAGATGATTGGATAAAGAAGATGTGGTACCTATATGCAACGGAATACTACTCGCCCATAAGAAAAGATAAAATACTGCCGTTTGCGTCATGGATGGACCTTGAGAATATCATGCTAAGCGAAATAAGTCAGACAGAAAAAGTCGAGAATCATGTGAGATATAAAACAGAAAGCAACAAACAAACACAACAAACCAAAACTCATAGACACAGAAAATAGTTTAGTGGTTACCAGAGGTAAGGGGGGAGGGGCATGGTAGAAAAGGGTAAACGGGGTCAAATATATGGTGGCAGAAGGAGATTTGATTTGGGGCTGGTGAACACACAATGCAATATATAGATGATATGTGATAGAGCTGTATACTTGAAACCTATGTAATTTTACTACCCAATGTCACTGCAATAAATTTAATTTTTAAAAAAATGAGTGATGATGAGCATAGTGACGGCTCATCATAGGGAGGGAGGAAGGAAGAAAGGAATGAAGGAGAGAGAGAGTAGAACAACTGGAGAAAGGCTTATTCTTCTCTGCGCACTTTGGACATATCGAAACCTGGAGACCTTGAGCATTGAAGGTGGCCATAGCCCCTTAAACCTTATTTAAAAGTAAAACAATGGCTATTGACCAGATTTATAGCTTCTTGTCAATAATACTCTGACTTGTGGAGATTGTTATCAGTGTTGAGCTTTATCGGAAATGTCTTCTTTTGAAAATGACATTTTAAATTAATGTGAAATAGCATTTTAATTTAATTCACAGGAATCATAAACAGGTGGGAGAATTGTGTAACAATAATTGTGTTTGCAAGAAATTGATTTCATCCTAAAACTACATGAATATGCTGTTACAGTTTGTTGTCATCCTGAAATGCACCGTTTAACCATAAAATGCAACATAAAAGACACCCTCACGCTGAAATCCTTAATCTAGTGTGTAATTGCTAAAGGGAGAACATTAACTATGCTGTCAACTACCTGTTCTCAAATACTTTAACTACCAGCTCACTGATACGGGTTTGAGCTTAACACCTGCAATGTAGAAAGTAGAAACTCAAAACAGTATTTGAGAATTTCCCATCACATCCCGATCGTTTTATCAAGCAAAGCTATGGAGACCTTGAAAAATGAGAAAGCTTGAAACCTTTTAAAAAGTTGTTCTCTTAGTAATTTTACCACACTTATCGA
The DNA here is from genome assembly GCF_001890085.2 of Hipposideros armiger. Lineage (NCBI taxonomy): Eukaryota > Metazoa > Chordata > Mammalia > Chiroptera > Hipposideridae > Hipposideros > Hipposideros armiger. The sequence goes on from NW_017731369.1 coordinate 11,744, forward strand.
AGACATTATCTTTTTGCTGCTTAAAAATACTTTGGACTGGTTCACGCACCCAAAAATAGCTTTATTAACATCGTTCATAATGTATCATGTTAAGTTTCTTTTCTCCCAGAAATGTTTTGGTACACTGAGAGTTCATTCATTTAAAGTTTGTCCTTGGCAATTCTTTATTGAACAGGTTCCATTTTCTTTTCTTTTTTGTTACAAAGCTGATAAATAACTGAGGCCAAACAGGCTCAAACTGATTATATTTCTGGATACAAACCAGATGTGCATCTAATCCATCATTGTTTCTCTGTCCACTACCCCCCGTCTTCACCTATACTTGGGGAGAAAAAATGAAATAAAAACAAAACAAAGCCTGATTTCTCTGCGAGTTCATTTCCTTGAACTTGGTGAGATCCTAGCTGCAGTAATTTCCAAAAATAGTTTTGGAAAATGCAGAAAACTGCAGTGCTAATTCCGCCTGGTGCATTGTGAGTACAGACTGGCGTGAATTTCACAGCACAGTTCCCTCTCTGCTGAGACTTTTGGCCACCGCTTGTCAATGGGTGAGGACCTAGAAAACTAAAGTGATGGTATGGGTGGTGGATGCCCCTGCTTCGCATCGCCCCTGCAATTAGGTGGAAGGCTCAAGTTACGGCTGGTGCAGCCTGGATGATTTCAATTTGTGCTTAGTGGAATCTCATTATGTCTGGCCAGCACTGACTGGTAATAAATAGTAGAATGACTCCCTCCTTTCTAAGGGCTTGGCAAACCAAAAAGAATGCAGTGAAAATGTCTTAACCTCTTCAGAGGTAACTGGGCACCTGAGGAGTATTTCCTAGTCTCATTTTGTAAACTAAATTACAGGCCGACCTACAATCTCATCTTTGTTTAATGTACCAACGAGGCCGTTGGCATTCGAGTCCATGTTATTTCTATTCGTTAAGATTCTCAGCCTCTCTGTGAGTGCCTTCAGGGAGCTGGCCGTGAGCTGTGCCTTTGAAGTGTAGTGGCCAAAAATGATCACAATTAACATTGGTTTATCAATGCTTATTGTGTGAAAAGGACCATTCTAAGAACTTCCATCCACTCACAAACACTGTGAAATAGGTATTACTATTTTACCAATGAGAGGACAAGCACAGAGAGGCTAAGGAGTCTGCTGAATGTCACACAGCTGGTAAATGGCAGAGCACATAGACTGGTGGGATTCAGACTTACAAACTCTGACACTGCACAGCCTCCCTGGGGACGTGCCTCTTGGCTGCAAGGGAAGTCCATCAAGTTGCCATGGTGTTCAGAATCGTTCATTATTCCTTTAGGTTAAGGCAGAAATGGGTTTTATTTTGTGTGCCACATGCAGGGCCTGCTTTGACAGCCAGAAATGTTAACGAGGACTCGGGAACCCTGTCTGACTTCCAAGGGATCGCATGCCATGATCAATTTAGAATGCCTGCACTGAGCACGAGAGGGTTATATATACCAAGCATTGGCCATCCCTAGTTTAAAGCATTTGAATCTCTTAAAAAAAAATGAAAATTTTACCTGTGGGGAAACACATTCAGTGACTAGTGGCTGTTGATGCTCAGACAAGAGTTAGCTTATCTAGAAAGCAAGACTCTGGGAGGTTGGGTGAGAGGACAGGTACGACTGGGGCTCTGTGGGCATGAATCCATGATGGCCTGGGTTCCTAGGAGTGAGGAGCCCACAACGGGGTGGGGAGAAACAGAAGCAGAAGTTATAGCTACACTAAAAACAAACTGTCCACATCCTAATTTTGCTCAGGGCTACTTCTCTTAGCATCAGTATCATGGCTTTGAGCATATTAATAGCAGTACGGATCATAAGCTGATACACCTCTCTGGCAGGCACTGTGCTGGTTCTTTGGGGATATTCACAGTCTCCGGTCAAGTTCAAAGCAGCCTTCCATAGTAGGTATCGTTTTTCCTACTGCATGGACGTGTGGTAACAGAGGGTGGCTATCTTATCGGTATCTTATCCTACCCTGTATTATTGGCAAAGCTGGAATTCAGACTCGAGCCTTTGCCTCTAATGCCCACATCCTCCCAGCCTGGCCTTGGAACCATTTCCTCCAAGGGGAGGAGGGTATTCCCTGATGCCCTTCAAGCCAGGGCTTCAGCCGGGAGGCACAACAGTGATCTCTCCCTTCTGCTTCATTTGACCTCAGAGCACAAAACGCCTGGCTGCCCCAAAGTGAACATGGGGCGGGGGTTGGGGTTGGGGGTGGGGTGGAGAGAAGAAAAGCGCAAAAGCAGCAGCAGCGTGTCTTATGGTTTAAAACCATAATGGCACATAGCGTTTTCTTGGTTCTTCATTTATTAATAAAATGCCCAATACCTTCTGGCGTGTGCTTTGAACTGCTTTTAATTTTCTTCAGTTGGATGGAGAAAAGGTAATGGGGACCTCATAATAGTCGTGGAGGGACTATTGGAATTTTATTTCCGTGGGGGGAAGGCAGTGACTGTTTGCCAGGGAACCAAGGCCCTTTCGAAGTTGAGGACACGTCCCAGTGCCACGCGGTGTAAATCACAGCGCAAACTATGCGATTATCCCCTGCAGAGGAATCCAGTGTGGCTTTATGGGGTTCTTCTCCAAGCACTTAGGAATAATCTGATATAAAACAGCAGGGGTGGAGAGTAATGACAACTTCAAATTAGTTTAATGAATGTTTACATTGAAAAAAAAAAGGCTTTTCTGCAAACCTGAAAATACGAACTGACAGCTTCCTTTCCTATTTCCAGCAGTACCTCCTGGTTTTTCAGCCCGGAGGAGAAAGGTGGCTTGACTTAACCCCTTCAGTCCCGGTGCGCTCAGCCTCCCTCATTCCGTCTGGGTCTGAACAGCCCCTTCAACAGTGCTCAATAGTATTTCCACTATAAACATCAGATCTGCATCGGGGGAACATCTGTTTTAAGTCAACTTCGACTCAATCCAGGAAAAAATAAATTTTTGGCTCTCCACCTGCTCAAAAGGTCAATTACCCACCCAAATCAGCCAAAGATGGCTGATGGGCTACAGATGCGGAGGATATTTTTAGCTGGGTTTTGGCAGGTAAACTGCTTGTTGAATGCAGTCAAAGAAGTGTGTGTATGTGTGGGGGGGCGGGGGGTTGATAAACCATTATACTGTTTTAAGTGCTGTGCAGCACCAGAGCCCCCAGAAAATCCGTAAGGTGCTTCTGGGCTCGGTCCCTACTTCTGATGAAGAAGGATTCGTTTTGGCAAAGGAAGGAGGGCAGGAAATACTCACATTGCTTGCATTATGTGGAGTGGACCTCAAGGTATTTTGGACAGGAAACAACATTTGCATTTCCGATAGAGTTACCCAGCCCAAGCTGCCTTCGCTCTTTTTAACAGTGTTTTCCAAGAATGTTCTTATTTTTGGTTCCGAAATCTGGATGTTTCCCAGTGTGCGTATCTTGGGCCCCTCACTTTACATCAGGCGGCATTCTGTCCACAGGTTGCCAAGCTGGATATGGAATGTTCATCAAAGGTACGCACATTACCTCGGCCTCAGCTCTAGGAGGAAGAATAACTCTAAAACAAACGCAAGAAATAAAACCAAACACAAGCCTGGAGGGTTTGTGCCCTCTCAGGCACATCTGGAAAACCAAATGGAGAATTCCAAGGATTGATTTAGAAACAGGCGTGGGCCTACTTTGGCCTTTAAGCCATTACTAGAAAAATCGAATCTTGCCCACTAGAGTGGTGTTTTCCCTCCCTCCTTGACTGGCATACCAGCACCTCAAAAAACCTCTGTGAAGAATCCACAGGCCTTTCAAAGCCAGAAGAAAACGGAGTAAAAATAACTCTGCGATAGAGCAAGCTTCCATTTCTGGGGGATCCGAGGAGCTGGGAAGCCTAAGGAGCCAGGTTGTCGCTTCACAGACTGAAATCAATTTTTAAGGAGGAATTTCAAAGATCACGGGACTCGTACAGAAGCAAACAAATGGTAGTTTTCGGTTAACCAGGATGCTGGGTGAGCGAGAACCCAGACTCTCCTGGAGATGACTACAGCCTGGCCATTGGAGGACAAGTTGCCAAATATTTGTGTGTTTTAGAAGTCTCAGAAAACTAGAGACACAGGGTTTTCTAGTTCCCAACAAGGCCAGCTACAATAACACATGTGGTGTTTGTATACATGATCTTTATGACTCTTGAGTTTTATTTCATCAGAGTCAAAAAGTGTTGGTCTAGATACAATTTGTAAAAGATCATTGATCAGTATTGGGGCCCACTCACTGACATATACTAAGTGTCCTCATGCTAGGCACAAACAAATACACACACACACACAAAATGAAACACACCTTTAGTCATTTAGGAAGAGAACGCTAATGAGAAACAACATAAGATGATGGTCAAGGGCAGAGCTTGGAGGAGGCTGGTGGGTTCCACTGAGTCTCAGCTCTCTCATCTGTAGAATAGGAATAATACCTAGTCTTAAAGGTCATGTTATGGATTAAATAAGATAATATGTGAAAGACAGCTGCAGAAATGGCACTGTCGTCATCATCATATTTGTCGGTTGACTTGAGGTGTGCCAAGGAACACACACGTGGAAACACAAGGAGCATCGTCAAGAGCTGTTGCTCCTAATTTTTAAACAACTTGACGTGCACAGGAAGTAGTTTTCCTGGAAAGACAGCCAGGCAATTATTTAGCTGTCAATTGGGCACTGCCAACCTCTCTTGTTTTCCTGTGAGGATTAAATGAGAAAAGGTGACAGCAGGAAGTCAGCGCTGAGCGAGGAGAGTGCAATTCATGGTTCACTATTATGTGTAAGTAATCAGGAAATGCCTGATCGCTGAGGTATTCACGACGCAGGGTTGTGGTATAATGAAGGATAAAAATAAGTTGAACCTATTTGTTAATCGTTGACCCTCAAATGGCACTCTAATGTTGTCTTGATGGAGAGATAAGAATGTGCTGAGAAGATTTTATTGACAATGGAGAGTGGACTCAGGAGCTTCTGGTGGCCAATGCAAATAGCATCATGCATCTATGTCTTTGTAGGTGGAGGAGCTACACGTGTGTGTGTGTGTGTGTGTGTGTGTGTGTGTGTGTGTGTATGCAGGTATGCAAAGGGCGAATGGGTTGCTGGGAGCTGACAGGGTCTTTAGGCAAGCACTTGGATGTGTGCGTGTCTGTGTGTGTCTCTCACTGTCTCTCTCCTGAGTTGCCACCTTACTTTGTATTAGTGTTTTTGCATCTCGTTGCTATGGGAAAATGCAGAACAGCAAAAACCTGATGGAGTTACAAAGGTTCCTGAATCTCCCTGAGTTCTCATGACCATTGTTCCTGAACACTTTCCCTAAATCACTTAGAAGTTTTCATTAGTTCGTGTCTCTCTCCTGAGTACCACCTTCCCATATTTCACTGCTGCACTGGACAGTAAGACCCAGTCTCTTCATCATGATATGCAGAGCCTTTGATAATTGTATCCCGGTTTCCCGTCCTGTCCATCTCCTGCCTTTCCTGTCCTTGAATGGGCCAAGGTCCCTTTACCTAGTAACCTTTGAGCTTTCTGGTTTTCCTCCCTAAAACACTTCCATCAGCTTCACCCCACTCCTACTACACATGGCTGGTTCGTTCTCAGGCCTCCCAGCACCCCATCTTCCATAGCTCCCTTGGTTATTCTCACTCACTGGACTCCATTTCCTCTGTCACACTTATCATAGGCAGTAATTGTTACACTTACTTACTTGCTTATTACTTCTGATGCTCTCTGAAACATCATAGGCTGTCAGGGCTGAGAAGAACTCTACTGTAGTCCCTATTTGAACATCAATATCAAGTGTGAAGTCAAGCAACACAGATGCACGCAACATAGGATTTGTTGAGTGAATGAGCTAATGAATGAATGAACTGTAGGAAGCCCCACTGGATTGATTTTGCCCTTATTCCTGAAGGCTAACCTCTTTGTATCTGCCCTGCTAGCAGAGATGAACAGTGGAACCAGATTATAGGCATTCAGGGGCCCACTTATTTCAATAGGGGAATTTGCGTTCCATGGAATCTGTACCACAGGTGCCTGTCCCCCCACCCCCCTCCCAGGGACCACCTGCCCGTCCCCACCCCCAACATCACCTCCCAGAAGAACCTTGCTCCTTGGAGAATTGCCCTCTGGAAACAGTCCAGGTCAAACAAGGTACCATACACACATGGCTTGACAGGATTTCCCAGTTTAACTTTCCCAAGTCTTTGCTGCCTTGATTTAATTTTGAACTACAGCTGCAGCTGGAAAGGTCATTACCCAAGTCACAGGGAGACAGGGCTGGCTCGTTGACAGAGACGACAGGTCAACATCCTCCTCCTCCCTTGAACTCACTCCAATCAGGCCTTCATTTCTGTCCCCCCATCCACAGCATTTGATGCCACTGGACGCTCCCTCCCAGAAACACTTTCTCCATTTGCCTCTTGGGACATCATTTGGCTGGATTCTCCCCATCCAGTTGACCTCTATACATTGGGATGCCCCAGGACCCACTTCTCCACCTCTACCCACTTTGGTTCTCTCCTTATATCCGCTTCCTGGGTGAGCCCATCCAGCCTCATGGTTTTAAATGCCATCCTTATGCTGATAAATTCCAAATGGCTATTCCATCTCAGAGCTCTCTTGAACTCCAAACGTATATCCATCTGTCTATTTAATCTCTTCGTTTACTTGCCCAATAAGCTCCCCAAAACCGAACACCAAACTCTTACCCAAACCAAACTCTTGCTCTGCGGCTGCCGCTCCCAGCCAACCTCTCTCCCATGTCCATCTTCCCTATCTCAGCGAACAGAAAGAGTGCTCAGGACAGCAACCTTGGAGACATTCCTCTTGCTTTTCTTCTTTTCATCCATCCCCACCCAGTTCACTAGCAACTTCTGATGACTCTACTTTCAAAATATATCCAGCATCGGAGCATTTATTATCACCTTCACTGCTACCGCCTAGGTCCTGGCTATGGTCAGTTCCATTGGCTGGATTATTGCAGCCGCCGCCATCTGGACAAAATGCCTCTGCACTGGGCCACCTAGAGTCCCTTCTCCCTCCAGCGGCTAGACTAAATCTTTTCAAACAGTGGTTCTAAAACTTTGGCAGGTATCGGAATCAACGAAAGGCACTTGGTGAAAAACCAAAGAGCCCGTCCCCGTCCTCTGTCCAGAAGTCTGTGTGTCTGTGTTCCCTTCAGGTGATATGTGCTCAAATCTGAGAACCATTGTTTGAAAACACAAGCCAGCTTTTTAGGAAAGCTTCCTAAAATCAAAGCGAAAGCTAAAACCCTTTCCAGGGCCCTGCCTGCCTTGAGTCCCTGCTACCCTCTTGACCTCATCTGCTGTCTTTGCCCTCTCACTCACTCTGTTTCAGCCACGCTGACCTCCTGCTCTTTTTCAAACACCCCATAAAAGCTCCACCATTGCACATCCCTCCTCCCAGATGCTCTTCTAGGCACCTGCAAGGACCCACTCCCTATAGATCTCTGCCCAAATATCCTCTCACCGAGAGACCTTCTCTGACCACCACCACATAAAATAAGATCCCCTTTCGCCTTCCTGCTCTCTGTCCCCCTACCCTGTGTTTTTGTTCCTTGTAGACATAGTATATTTTTGTGTGTTTGTGGTTGGTCTTCTCTACCAGAAGGTAAACTCATTTGCATGAGCTACATTCCCCTTGCCTACAACTGCGCCTGCCAAGTCCAGAGAAGTGCTTAGTAAAGGCTGCGTTGGTTGAACGGAATGCCCGTGGTGCTCAGTGTCTCAGGTCATCTGCAAACGAGAAGTCCTTCCTTCTCCCTTCTACTGCTTCCCGAGGAACCCAGCCTCATCAGATCACCACTCCTGGGAGTACCTGCAACCCAGGCAAAGGACTTGAAGTGACCTAATAAGTAATCAGCCTTCAGGTCGGAACCGTACACAAAAGCAGAATCCACAGATTTACTAACGGATCTCCCTGCCTTTGTGTTGGCCACAGTCAGTCTCTGGCACTATTCGCTGCCTGTGCAAGCGCCTGGAGGGATGGGGGGGGGGCGGGCAGTGGAAGATTCCTTAACCCAGGGCAGACTCACCAGTCCTAACGGAATCCGATAAGGGTGACTGAGGAAAGAGCAGTGGGCGAACGTCACTGTCATCCTTATAAAAATAGCAGCCGCAGTCATCACTGGCATTTATGAACTACCTAAGAATGCCAGGACAGGGCCAAGTGCTTCTCACAGCTTAGCTCACTTGAAACCTAGAACCATCGTGGAGGTGAGGATGCTCATGCCCCACCCCCCATGGTACATATGGGGAAACTGAGGCACATGTTAGGCATCTGTATTTGCTAGATCCCTTCCGGGATAAGCAGCAAGTCAGGACTGAAACCAACTCTAATGACCCTGAGACTAGCTGTCCCCTGCCTTACCCAGCCTCTCCTCTTGAATGTGGAGTCGTTCAATCTGCCTCACACGGTCCTCAGAAAGCATCCGTGCATAGGAAGCGCCAGAGACGGGGACGAGACGGGGATGACGTTGAAAAGGCGCCCCTTGGAGCAGATGCCCACACATCACCAATTCCCATCCACACATTTCACAGTCGTTTTACTGCCTTTGTACGACCTGCATCTATCGCTGCGTGCGCCCACAGCGCAGTTATTTATGCTTTTCACAACTTAACTGGTAGGTTCCAGAGTCATTTGATCAGTAAAGTGCAGAGCAACTAAACTACGTGGAAAGAAAGAGTGCCCTTAAACCCCCACCCTGCGTGACATCCCACTGCACAGAGCGGAGTAGTGGTGGTGGTGGGGGGGGGCAGGGGGTTCGCTGTGCTGAACTTGGCGCAGGGGAAGCAGCTAGGTCACCTCGTGACCTGAAATGGGGAAAAGAAAGAACGCTTCCGCGCGGAGCACCTGCCCCATCCTGAGGATGATGAATGCCGTTTGGACTTGCCAGTTCTTTTACGCACTCAGCGAAGGCCGCGCATGCTTCGCATTAATCACCAGCAAGCAAACGCGCGGGCTTCCAGCAAAAGAGCCAAATGATTGGGAACAAATTCAAAACAGCTTTATTTCATTGACAGACAGGACCTTTTTGTTCAACTCCGGTTTAAAAACCTTTTACATCTCTGTCTCGTTCACACGTTACTGTAGTCATTCATATTTATGTAAACCTAAGAACTTAGAGTCGGCTTATTTATCACAGCCTATTGGCAGGAAGGGTCCCATCAAAAAGAATCTTGATTTGAAAAAAAAAAATGTTAAGGCTATTAAACAGTGTTAATGGGAGTGACACTGTTCTCAACTATTATTGAGGTAAATGAGCCTTTGAGCTGAAGAAGAAAGGGAGGGAAGGAGGGAGGGAGGAAAGGAAGGAGGGAGAGAAAGAAGGGAGGGAGAGAGGAAGGAAGGAGGGAGAGAAAGAAGGGAGGGAGAGAGGAAGGAAGGAAGGTCCTAAATGTCAATGTGCAAACAGAAAGCAGCAGTTAATTCAACGAGACAGGGTGTGCTCAGCAAAGATAGCCCATGTCTATGCTGTTAGGGAAGCACAGAAGCTGGGAAGAGGGAACAGCTGTCTACAGTTAATCCAAGTTTCCATAAGCAGTGCTAGCGATAGTTCGGTAGCCTTAGGTAAGAGCTATATGAAAACAAACTTTGGCCCAAATTACCAGATTGAGCCATTCAAAATCCTCTTGTTTCAAGCTCCCCCCATCGCCCCCACCCCCTGTCAAATGACCAAAAAGTTACCCGAAACTTTGTGTTGCTTTATTCAAGGCATACTAATTCTAGTGTTAGTATTCAAGCATCTAGAATTATCTTGAAACATCTATGAAAAAGATCTGCTTCCTATCCTCAAATAAATGCAGTACGTTCCTGATGTCTTTTGATTATTCATCCTAAGGAATTATCTTTCCAAGATTGAGTAAGTTAACTCCAACGAGGAAAGTTCAGCGCCCTCTCCAATGCAGAGGCAGTAGAGGTCGGCTGCAGGGCCCAGTGTTTAGAAAACTCTTATAAAAGTGTTGAAACCAACACCTGCTCCAGGAGAAATGTGCTCCGAACTATTCTTAGGAAAGTTTTTTGTTTGTTTGTTTGTTTTTAATTGTCAGAAACCGACTGGGAAAGGCCCTAAGTTAGGACAGCTTCTGAGTGGTAAAACTGTGCTTATGAAGTGTTCTCCAGCAAAACAGTCCTCTTGGCTCTCTGTGGAAATAACGTATCAGTCCAGATGCTTTTAATGTATAATTTCTTTTTTTCTTTATTTTTTAAGGATTTTATTGGGGAATAGTGTGTTTTTCCAGGACCCATCAGCTCCAAGTCAAGTAGTTGTTTCAATCTAGTTGCGGAGGGCACAGTTCCACGGCCCATGCGGGGATTGAACCGGCAACCTTGGTGTTATGGGCATGAGCTCTGATCACCTGAGCTAACCGGCCACCCCAATATATGATTTCGTGGTGGACTGCTAGGATTTGCACTTATTCCCGGTAGGAAATTCGCATAGTTTGGAAGCCTGGAGCTCTTAAGCTCAATCATGTTTGGATACTGATGAGCGTGAGGGTGGCAGCCAGGCTGACAGGTCGGGACTCGTGCAGCCGTAAGGCCATTGCTATGAGGGAAAGGCAAGTCACCAAAGTTCATGAGAGGTCAAGCCGAAGATGTCCATCATCCAGGGAACTGGCTTATAACATTACTTGACAGTGATTCATTCAAAACGGTTATTCAAAAGAATCATTTTTAAAAACCTTTCTACAGTTTGATTGGTTTCTTTAAAGCAGCACAAGGCAAGTTTTTCTCATCTTGTGACAAACTGGCAATTCTACATTGGTCAGGGAGAGTGGGAGATCTGTGGGTGTGGTCGTCGTCATCATCATCTTCCGGGTAACTTTTTCAAATAGCTTCCTCACTCAGCACAGGAAATTTTGACAAGGCCCCTCCAGGACAGGTTATTCCTTATCGCCTTTCTGTCCTGCCCACCTTGAGACCCACAGAGCTGGGATGATACTGCTGAGGGGTGCGTCCCACATGTGAATATGGTTAAGAACCACTGGCCCCTTCTTTTGACTACTCCCATTTATTTCTTAGACTGTCAAATATGCATACATTTCCAGGCTAATCGTTTTTAATCAAATGTGTAATTCCTGTACTCTGATGTGTGCAGTCAAAGGGCTTTGTTATCCAGGGTAAGTCTTCCATTGTACACATCCCCTAAGTGCATCGATTCTTACTTCCTACACGCATGTCGACAGCCTGACAGTGACCCTTTGTTCTTAATTCGGAGAAAATATATTTAGGTTTTGGCGGTGGCATGCTTATTAAAGGAAGCCAGAAAGTCATTTCAGCCCTTTGAGAGAGGGTGCGAGGAGGCTGTGCAGTTCTTCTCCGTTCTTGCCTCTCAAAACCCTGTGACCCAAGAGGGGTCCACATGTACCCAAACCTGGTTTCATTGTGTTTTCTCTCTAGTTTCATACCTGGAAGTTTTTGTCTGTTTGTTTGTTTGTTTTTTAATTTTATGGGGAAACAGTGTGTTTTTCTAGGACCCATCAGCTCCAAGTCAAGTCATTGTTGCAATCTAGTTGTGGAGGGTGCAGCTCAGCTCCAAGTCGCCATTTTTAATCTACTTGCGGGGGTGCACAGCCCACCATTCCATGCGGGAGTCAAACCGGCAACCTTGTTGTTAAGAGCATGCGCTCTAACCACCTGAGCCATCTGGCCGCCACCGGCAGCTCAGCTCAAGTCGTTGTCTTCAATCTAGTTGTGGAGGGCACAGCTCACTGGCCCATATGGGAATCGAACCATCAACCTTGTTGTTCAGAGCACGCGCTGTAACCAACTGAGCCACCCAGCCACTTCTGATGCCTGGAAGTTTTATTTGTTTGTCTCTCCTTGTCTGTTTGAAGCGAGCTCATTCGGGTCCTTGAAGTCCTAAGACAGCCCTTGCTGGCTCTCTGCCAGCCTCCTGTCCCCCTGCAGGCTCAGGGTGTCATTCAGTACCTCTGCTGGCTTTCCTAAACCACTCCTGGTCCTTCTTGGCCTCCAGCCCCACATTCCCCTTCACTTCATAAACACAGCTCTTTAAGTTGGTTCCTTGATTGCTTCAAGTAATCAGTCTGTTGGCCTAAACACGATTGGTTCTGTTTCAGGGGTAGGAGTTACACCAGATTCTCCCCAGGGACAGGTATGCTGGTGGGAGGTCCACTTCTCTAGAGACAGTGGTTGATGGCGTTGCCACCCAATCCATGTCTGGTACTCCCAGTAGCCTTATTGAGTGGTAAGGTGGCCAAGCCTTGCTTGGGCTCGTCCACTTGGTCATTCATTCACTTATTCACTCATTCATTCTTTTCTTAACATAACATTATTTATCATATACATTCCCAAATCTGTTTGAGATCCTGGGTCACATTTTTCTGCAAAGCCACTCTGCCTCCTGCAGAAGCAAGGCCTCTGTTTGGAGAACACTCTGTGAGTACGCACCTTGCTGTGGCTCTGTTGTAACATAAACTTTAGAGTTCATGCAGGTAGTAGAGGAAGGGTCCTTTCTGGACAGAGAAAAGTGATACCATTCATCTAGGTCTCATTAATCTGCAATAATTTTGACATGCTTTTCTGAAGTTGAACTTTTTTTGTTTGTTAAAATGCTTTACAAGTGTTAGATATTATTGTTGAAGCTATAGTTATTCATGATCAAAATTAGCAAAGCTTTTGTTTATCATCATCATCATCATTATCAAAGTAAGAGCTTCTCTTTTCTCTTAAGTCTCCCAGCAATTCCTTGAGTCTGCATGTACATTTATCTTACAACATACCTCTAGTATTTGGTGCATGCTGAGGCTTTGATTTCTTATTTTCAAATGCATATCTTTAGAAACAGAATATGTGTAGCTGTTTTCTGGCATGAATTTGGGCTGAAATAATGAGAAATTTAGACGACAATTTGAGCAATGGTTAAGCCAGCACCCATCGAGGGAGAGTGGTAATCTCTAAACCATCATAAGAAAAATAGAAGTGCTACCACCATCTTTAAAATCCACCCATCTTAAACCTCTTAATGAAAAACAAAAACCAACAAACTTGAGCAGGCCTCCCCCAACCCAAATTAGATGCAAAATCAAATGCTGATCTGACCATTTCCATTCTGAACTCAGAAAATAGACTTAAATGGTTTTTAAGGCTTTTGGTTTGGTTTTTAGATTCAGAGTAAAAAAAGAAGTCCTAAATATTTTGCCAGAATCTAATATGTACAACAGAGATGAGTGAAGGGCATTGTTTTAAGTGAGAAGTTTCTACCCTCCCATCTTCTGTTTATTTGGACTCTTCTCCACCCCTCAGAGACCCCCAAGACTCCAAAGAAACTCAATCTGAAATTCACTATGTAAGTGCAATAGTCCTTCCTTTGTCTGAAATTCACTGTAACAGCATTTCTCAAAATATAATTCCAGAGTCACTTAGGAGATTGCAACCCACTGAATTAGACTCTCGGGGGGCACAGCCCAGGAATCAGCATTTGTATCAAGCATCCCAGGTGATTCTTTTCAACTTAAACTTTGAGAACCATTGGACAGTGGCGTTCTTTATTCCAAAAATATTTCTGTCCATTATAAAAAGAATACATATACATTCAAGACATTAGCAAGTAGTAAGGAGGGAAAAATGTTTTTACTTTTACCACCCTAACCTAAAATTTTTAGGACGTTGAAGCATTTTTTTTCCAGTCTTTTCCCCCCTATACCTAAGTTTTTATTTCTAATATAGTTTTAGCCATCCTTGATGTTGTTGTGTCATTACTGTTGACATGTGTTAAATATTTTCATCTTCATAACAACTCTGTGTGATAGGTGTTATTATACCCATTATCCAGGTAAGGAAACTGAGGCAAAAAGAGGTTTCCATACATAATTTACATACACCTGGACAACCTGCGTTTTTCCTGTACAACTATATCAGAATATATATTACGTTACTTTCCATAATCCTATTTTTCTTGTTGCTTTGGATGGTAAATGGCAGTCTATAACTAACTTGAACTTGGTTAACCTCAGCTCTAATGTTGGATCAAGTGTGGAGTTCCCAATTTTTAATATTATACATATTTATTGAAGTGGGTTTCTTGATTTATTTCAATAGGTAAAACTATTTTCTTGGAAATTTTTCTTAAGAATTGAATCTTTGGTCCAAAGATTTGAGCCACTGATATATTGCTGAGATTTCTAAAAGAGTATCACCAACATATATTGAACATCATTTTTGCAAAAGGACATTATGAAGCACATCCCTACTTCAAATTAGGGAACAAACTGTCACATTGTAGTGAAATTTGTGGGTTATTTATAACCACACACAGTATCGTGTTTGCGCTTTACAGAAATCTAGGTAAAAGAATCTCATTTTCCTAGTAACTGGATGACTTGAGCTCTGAACAATCGAGTGGGGCTTCTTAGAAACTCAGAAATGCAGCCCTTTCATCTTCATTCATAAAGGGTTTGTTCTCACCCTTTTCCTGCTTCAGAATTGCATGAAGCTATTGTGAATCTATGGAAGACTCAAGATAACATCTTTTTCAGAGAACCAGAACCAGAATAGTACCACTGGCTCATCCGCTGTCCAGCCCATCCTGTAGGCCAGCGCCCTGCGTCCTAGAGCTGCCGAAGCTAACTCCAGTGTGCTCTGGCTTCTGGGCCCACGCCAGCCCACACCTTTTCGTGACTCTCAGTCACAATGATTCCGTCTACACACATGACAAGCTGGGCGCCAAGGAAAGAGCCCAAATTTATAGAGTCGGCTAAATCAGGTTGAATGCTTGATTCCACCACTTATTCGTTGTATAACTGTGGTCAAGTTATTTATAACATCTTGCTTTAATTTCCTGACCTGCCAAATGGGCACAATAGTACCTACCACCCAGGGTTGTTCTGAAGACCAAATTATTTGACATATGTAAATAACAACAGCCACAACAATGGCTAACGTGTATTAGAAGCTTATCATGTGCCATGGTTGATGTTGATCACTGTACACGTATCATCCAGCGTCATCCCCATCCTTATCCTAAGAGATGGGCCACCCTTATTAGTAGTCCCATTTTGCAGATGAGGCTTAAAGAGGTGATCTGTTAGGTTGAACTGTATGAAATTGCCATTTTTTTGTGGATAAAATTGGTCAGCTACCATCAATTTCATGTGGTTCAATCTAATAATTTGCACAAGTCTCGTAGAGAAAAGGTGGCAGAATCAGGACTGCCGCCCACTGCCGTCTAACACCTAAACTTGGGCTTCTCTGTGTTAAACTGAGCTCTAAAAATACGTGGCACTATGTCGTGCAGAAATCAGACTTAAAACCGGTCAGTGTCTTTTGGTTTCTTTTTGCCCATCTTGGCCCACCATGAAAATGGACCCAAGTCATCATAAGAGCAAACAGAGCCCTGCGTTTGGACCAACATCAGAACTTTGAATGTGGAACAGGGTATCCAGAGCAAACACAATGGAGAAGATTGCCATGGCCGGTCTGACAATGCGTGGATTGAAAAAACACACGCAGGCACGCAGACCTGATTTGAATGGTATTTCTGAGTGGAAGCTAAGTAGGAGCTGAAATGGCCTTTTAAAATACAGAACATAAGGATGCAATTCACAGAGATGGTCTAAACTGTAAACATGCAGCTGTGGGGTTTGTGAGGCTCAGTGCTTACATACCAACAGCATACAAATTGTCAAGTACTTAAAGTTCCATTGTTGCTGGAAGGGCCTCACCCAGTGTCCTTAAATGGTCTCCCTTTTTTTTTTTTAAACCGCAGAATCCATATCTCTTACAGCATGTAATGAAATATCAGCAAGAATAGCATATTAAGGAATAATAAGTAATGATGGTCCTAGATTCTTTGGTTCTATTATCATTTGTTAATAGGGCTCTTAAAATTTTTTCTCAAAAGATTGAAGTTTGCACTCTACTGAACACCTACAAGGAAGCCCTGTGCAAGGAATGTTCACGAATGTTCTGAACCCTTCTTAGGAATCTCTCTCACAAGTCTTGTGGACATTTATGGGGTTGTCTCCTAGCACCGTCCCCTTTTCTTTGGAAACTCTACCCCCACCTTTTCTCCTTGTGGCTGCCTCGGAGGTGCCATTTTTTTTTTTTTGGCCTCACTCATCTGTATTCTTCATTTAGTTCATGGTTTAATACCTGCCCACAAGCTCAGTCAAAAAAAAAAAAAAAAAAAAAAAAAAAAAAAAAACCTCCTCCTCAGGGATTTTGAATTGGGAAGTTTTAGTCCCTTTCCATTGATGGAAGTTCTGGGATAAAAACCTTGGGAGCCGTCAATTTTGGTTTCCCTGCAATGTGGAGAGAGGACACTGCAGGTGTCCGGACAGGTGGATCCCTGGCTCCAGTATTCCCATAGGTCTTGCTGCCTCCCTGACCTTGGTTACTCAACTCTTCCTTTTATTCCATAGATGGAAACATTTCCCTTTGCTTGCATTGGGCTTTTGTTGCTTGCAAACCAACCATCATAGGAGGGTCTGCTCCTAGCCATTCATGGCTTTGGAATCACTTTCTAATTCTCACGGCTCAGGAATGAAAATGTTCATGTGGTGTGTGCACGTGTGCTGTGTGCAAATATGGGTATGGTGATGGCAGGACAGCGAGAGTTGGGAGGAGACCCCCATGAGAGCAGACCAACGTTTCTTCTTCTAGGCTCCCTCTGCACACTGTCCAGAGCTCCGTTTTTTTTTTTAACCTTGACTATGTGGTATTATGTTCATCCATTAACCATGTCTTCCATGACTTGGAAGGTAGGATTTGCCTTCTCAAGAAGTAAATCCCCAACATTTAGTATAGTTCCTGACCTTGAGTAAAAACTTCACAAGCATGTGTTGGATTGAACTGAATTTGTTGAAAATATTTAAAGGACTTGATGGATAAAGAGGGGTTGAACAGTTTGTAGCCGAGTCAAACCCATTTGTGAGGATTCCTGACCCATCTCCTGGAATCAGACCACAGGGGCTCTTTTATCCAACATGGAAGTCTTAATTTCTGCTTTGGCCATGCCTTCTAAACCTCTGCCACTGAGGTGTGATTACTTGAGTCAGTTGCTTAACCTCTCTTGGCCTTCATTTCCTCAAATGGTGAAAATGACCCTTACCTCTAAGGTTTACTGTCGATATTAATGATGTGGTCCATATAAATTGCTTACTTCCATTGTCAGCACATAGTAGGTTCTCAATAAATATGCTTCCTTTATTTTTCTCTCCCAACCAGAGATCAAAGAAGGTTGGCCCTTGATTTAATTTTAACCCAAAATTTGACAGAGAAATTAGTGAAGATGGTCAAATATGCAACATTTGACTTGCATTGGAAAACATAGGCTAACTGCTATAATAAACAAGTCTTAAAATTTGTACCTTAACATACTCCAAGACCATTTCTTGCTCATACAATTTCCAATGTGGATGTACCCAGTTGTGAGGCTCTCTTCCAAGGAGAAATGGACATAGGATTCTACCATCTTCTATTACCACCATCTTTGTTTTTGGCCTTCATGGTCTCAGCAAAAGTAAGAGAGAATGGAGAAATGACAGTAATACTTAAGCACCTCATCCCAGAAGTTAATCACATCACTTCTGATCACCATACAGTGACCAGAGCTAGTTATATGGCCCAACTTAGATACGAAGAGGCTGAGAAATGTACACCCTAATTGGGAAGCAGTGTCCCAGCCATGTCTGTACTCTATGGAAAAGGAGTTTTGATCCTTGGTAGTCTACTAGCCATCTCTGGCAAAGGAGCAATTATGACTTTTTTAAAAGTAAAGTAGTACCTTTTTTCTCTGCATGAGTATTGGTGGTAACAAAGCCATCAATCTTACACATTACTTTTTTTTTTTGCCATGAAATAGTTTTTTGATCATACCAAGCAAGCATTTTGTGATTATGAGCCCATAAGTATAGACAAGTCCTGTAGGGTATGTCTGATTGAATAGTCATTTAATCATTGTCCTTTAGCACACATTACTTAAATGTCATACCATAAGACTCTCCTTCCAACAGCATAACCCAACCCACTTCCACCTGTCAGCCAAGTAATTATTTCATTCCAATCCAATTGTTACCTCTTTTTTCTTGAGCCGTTGTGTTCTCATAAAAATATGACAGAAGTATCACCTATCCATCTATCCATCCTCCATATCCATCCATCCTCCTATCCATCCATTGATCTACCTGTTCACCTACTCAGCCATCCATCCATCCAACCATCCATCCATCCACCCATTCACTACCCATTCAGCCTTATCCCTGTGACTCTTAGATTCAGACTTTCTCCATCTAGGCTGCATGCCCCTTCCCATGCTGCATTCTTGAACCACATAGTTCCCATTATTCCTACTGCCCCTTGTACCTGGTGCTTCAGTTTTTGCCTGTAGTCATCTGAAATGTTTCTTAAACATGCATCCTGACAGTTCACTTACTGTTGCAACATTCTTCACTCCTCTTGCTTTCTTACTTTGTGGCATTTCATACATTTAATGATAATAATTGTGATTACAACACATTTCTTTATGTCTAACACAGTCTTTGCAACAGGGAACTAGATCATTATTTTGCATACACAACAAATTCTGCAAGCATGTACCCTTAGGATGAGGGTGTGTCGGGTGGACACAAATGTGATTACAGCATATGTCTTTTGCGGCATAGCTTTGCCCCAGTGCACGAATACAGAAAATTCGACAGGCTAAATATGAGCTAAAAGAGATCCTCAAGCTGTTCCCTTCACCTAGGGATGCTGATTAAGCTAATCTCTGATTTTATTGATTTCACAGATATTTATTGAAGATTTATTCCTCAGTCTACCAGGCACTATTCTAGGCACTGAGGATGCAGCAGGGTACAAAACAGAAAAGATAATTGTCCTCATGGTTTCTGTTGGTTACAATGAACAGAACTCTTTTGAGCCAACGTAAGAAAAAAAAAAAGCTGGGGTGGGGCAGGAGGAGAGGGTATGGTTATAGGATCCAGTAAGTCCCAGGGAATCCCACAGTGATATGACCAGGTCTCAGGAGAGATGACACCAGGAATACGGACAGCATAAGAAACACACACAGGACTCCCTTCCTCTGTCTCTCACCTTTGTTTTTGTCTGTACATCTGTTTTATTCCTCTTTTGCCACTAACCAGCTTTTTCTACTCTAGATATATCAGAAGGTCAGGAAATCACACAATAGAGTCATAAGTATACCTAGAACCGAATTGTTCAACAATTTGAATTGAATCTTGATTCCAAATTCCTGGGACAAAGAATCTGATAGGTTCAACCTGGACCAAGTTTCAACCTTTGGTCTAATCACCAGTATCCAGGTTCAGGGTCTTATTGAATAACCACAGCTTATATTTTAAGAGAAAGGGGGCTTTGTGAATTGGGCAGATATCACAAAGGGTGGCATTACCAACTCTTTTTAATTAAGATCACTTATTTTGCAAGTGAGCTCTTCTAGTATAGTTACACACTAATGAAAAAGATGTTTGCAACTCCTAATACACACACACACAAGCACATGTACACTGACACAGGCTTTTTTTTTATTTGTTTTATTTTTTATAGATTTAAGCACAACTATTATAGAATTTTGGAGGTATGGTTCCCAGGGGCCGTGTCCCCACCCCCTGTGTGGGGATAAGAAAATTTAGGACTGCTCACTGGGACTATCCTACCTCTTCCCACTCTAAATTGATTATCACCATTGAGTTACCTGCTTCCGACACTCACCTTTATGATGACGTGGTGTAGTGGGGCAGACCCTGTACCTTGACATTGGACTTCCCCAACTCTCTGTTTGCTATTAGTGAAGCCCTAGACAAGAATCTTAATCTCTCTGAGCTTCAGTTTTCTCATGGGTCAAGGGCTTTCTCACCACATTACATTTGAATGAGACCTGTATCCATGGCTTGAGATTCCCGGCTATCCCCAAGACCACGCTGCAGGCGTTTAGCCCATGCCCAATCTAGACTCTGTAAAGGCTTTGTGCAGGTGACGGGGGCTCCTGCTCGCCCCCTCGCTCCTCCCCTCTTCTGGCTGCCTCTGGTCTATGGCAGAAGCCTTGCTGTGCTTGAGTGACAAAGCAGATTGCTTCCTCCCACTTCTGTGGCTGCTGAGGACCCCTTTCTCTATCCCAGTTTCACTCTGATTGGCACCTTCACTCAGAGTGAAACCTTAGCAAAACCTCAAGGTTTGGCTTAACTGCAAAGAGATGGTTGATATCAGATTCATACCCCAGAACCAGAAGACCACTCGTGAGAAATTCCGTAAGCACAGGACTGTGGTTTATGTCAAAATCAGACTGTTGGAATGAAGCCATTTAATGCCAGGTGGAAATACAGCATCATCAACTAGAGCCCTCAGGCCCTGGAACCTCTTAACTCATCGCCAGCTACCGAGCTAAGCCCTGGGGAGTTTGTGACCAATCCGGTTCCCTGACAATCATCTGAAACAACGCTAAGCACACATCAAAAGCAATATGAAAGCATGTCATCTCAGGAAAAGGGAGGCAGGGACAGAAAAACCAGGACTCAAGAGTCAGGTACACTTTTGTTTCAGACTGAGTCCTGCTTCTTACCACCTGGGGACCCCAGGTGACTTCCAGAGCCTCCCTGGCCTTATTTGGAAAATGCAGGTAATACCGACTGCATGGGTTTGTTAAGAAAATTATATCAGGGGAGGGCCATCAGGTCACCCTGAACAGGGCTGGGAGAAGCAGGTGCTCAGAATTGGCTCCTTTTCTGGCCATTTTATAGATCTTTAGAGATGTCGAAAGTAGCCCAAAGGAGCTACAGCCGGTCACCATCAGGATTTGTATCACTGCGAGTCATATAACTGTTGTCCTGAATCACAACAAACTGGAAACGCCCCAGTCTTCGGATTTTGCCACCTAAATACAGGCACAGACTCCTTCCGATCCACAGGTTAGTCTCTCAGGGTTCTGTCAGCATATGTGGACCCCTGCAGTGAATACGACAGGTGCAGGATTGTTCATGTGATGCAGACTTTTGAGAAGGCAGGTGTGGGAATGGGGGACAGGGGACAGACATTTGTTGAGCTTTTTCTTCATGGTTTCAGCCTTACACCTTATCTTTGCAACTGAGGCTTACAGGGGTCAGTGAATTGCCCAGCATGGCACATATAGTAGGTGGCATTGTGCATAATAAGAAGTTCAAGAGGGGCTCACCTGGGGAGACCAGGGGTACAAGAAGACACCTCTTAAATTTTGAGATCTATATCAGAGAGTGGTTGCCTAAACTCCTACCGAAGATAGAACGGTAGAACTCAGGGCCTACTGTTTTCGACCATTTTCACCTTTATGTGTTTAGATAAGATAATGAGTGAAGCACCTGGCACATATTAGGCACTCAGTAGTCGGGAGCCCAGTGTGAGTCATTTCAGGTGGTCTCAAACATCGAGGGTCCCCTACCTGAGGGCACAGGAGAGGGTACACTTCTCTGCTTCCTTTGACACTAGGCCTTGCCCTGTGATTTGCTTTGGCCAGTGAGATAAATGAGAGTAAAAGTGACGTATGTCACTTCCAGCCAATGTGTTCACCCTGACTCCTTCCCATGCTTTGGCAGTCAAGGGGACAGTGTCCTGTGGGAGGCTATGTCCTTCTAGGGCCCTGAGTGACCAGTCAACAGAGCTTCCCTGCTGACTGTAGGAGGGCATGAGGAACCAAACTTTGTTGCGTTACGTCACTAAGGTCTTGGAATTATTTGTTCTTGCAGCCGAACCTACCCTATCTTGCCCAGTACAAACCTTTCCTTTCTCTCTAAACTTTATACAAGTACTGTTTTATTTGTCAGCTTATGCACACTTTTGCCTTCCACCTCCTTACTACGGTATTATAGGCTCTCCTGCATGATGAGACAATTTAGGTTTAAAGTGAAACAAAGACAATTGCATGGCACAAACATACTGCTAGAGGAAACCAGTTACTACCACCTGGCCCTGAATTTGCTCAAAGTTTTTACGGAGGCACAAAGAGAGCCTGTGTGATGTTCTCTTCTAACTCCCAGGCAGCTTTTCATGTATTTGTACGGGAAGGTCTTTTGCCAGATGGTGAAAATGTTCATGCTCCTATTTTGTTTTAATGCAAACTGACATTTCTTCATCTTCCTGCAGTGGGTTTCTTTTATGAGGCCGGGCTTTGCATTTTCATAGAAAGAATTTCTGACTCCCCCTCCGGAGCCCACCCTGAAGTTTCTGTGGGGGCCGGATTGGTTAACCGCTCGCTTCAGTTTTAAGGCGCCACAGGCAGAGTAAGACCATCATGAACTTCTTGATTTACACTGTGGTGGAGAGTGTCTGAGAAGCCAGAGAGAAACAGGAAGGAGCTTTTTCGGGAGCCCCATGGAGAGCCGCGCTGCAGCTCTGGGGTGCTCTTGGCGTTCAGAAGGCCAGCTTGACGAAAGCTGGACATATTTGCCAACGGTGTTCTTGTTCTGAATGAAGAGCCCGGAGTAGACGCCGAGTCCCTGTATAAGGAACTTTACAGAGAGAGGGATAATCTAAATATAGATCATCTGCAGAGATCAATAAATAATAGCAAAAATAGGAAAAAACACTCAGCGATACCAAATATAAATAATGACAAAATAATTCATAAATAGTGCCACCAACTTCCATTAAACAATTTTCAAGGATTGTCTCTTTTAATCCTCACAACAACCCCATGAGTTAAGGTGTGCTGCCTTTTATGCAAAGAAAAAAGAAGTCTCTTTTAAGTGATGTGAACTCAAACACGCATTCGTGTAATCATTCAGCTATTCGTCTGGCTGATGTACTGATTCGTAAATATGTCTGGAGGTACACGTTTCGTAACAAAAGCACGGAAGTGCTCTCTCTGAGCTCTCTTGGGAGCTGTGTTGTTTCTTTGCTCTTTTCAAAACCACATTCTGCATGTCTCTCAGATTTCCCAGTGACCAGCACCAACCCGCCACTGTCTGGGTCATTATGGTGACCACAGTGGCCAAGGAAGGGACCTGAGGTTGAGGCAAACCTTAGTACAAATGATGCTTTTTGCTGGTCTGGGAGGTGCCCGTTGGGCGGCCTGCATTGCTGAGCTTTGGAAAAACGCTTCTCAGTTTCCCCGCTTGCCGGGCAGATGTGGGCACAGGCTCAGGTTGTGTGTTTCTCTCCTTTGCTGCCTCACCACACAGAAATCTAACTCTCTAAAGCGGAAATTCCATTGGAAATGGAGCTGTCTCTCCATAAATTGGTTCTATTCAAGGACTGGTAGGCAAAAATGATCCAAATAGAATTTTTCAATTTTAATTACAAAGTGATAGCTTTATAACAACTTTTCCACTTAGAACATGTATTCTCTTTCTACATTTTATGACTTAATAATAACAGCTCCCTAATAGTAGGGATTCAGAAGTATCAGCAGACATATTGTCAGGAAGAAAGAAGACAAACTCACATCCTGTATTGTGACCGTTCTCAGCATTCTTTAAAATGATCACATTGCCACTTTCCTTTCCCTTGTGAGTGTCAAAATTCCCAGCGTGTATGACGCTCAATAAGTATCAGTGCCCTTCTCCGAGAAGGCAAGGCAACTTTCCACTCTTCAAATCGTATTTGCCAAACTCCAAAAGTAGATAGCAAAAATGCAAGTTTTTGGTTTTTTTTATTACAAATTATTGTTGTTATTATTTTCCTTTGATCAGTATACAAAGGTCAGATTTATGTAAGCTTAGAGGTATGAGGGAATATCTTCTGCTGGCCTGGCTCTTGACATGGAGTTCAGATTTACCCAAGTTCACTTTTTCAAAGAAAACGAACTTATCGAAACGGGGCAGAATCATGGCATGCTGTCAGTACTATCCAAATTCTAAACTAATGAATTCACCTCTCCTCTGGGTGTAAGGACCTGACATAGGGTGTTGATAAGGAGTTTCCGCGACCTGTAACACAAATCCTTTCTCGCCACTACACACACTTCAGAGCACAGGGAAGCCCATGTCTGAAAGAGAGCATGGCGAAGACCCAGGAAACGTGGATCCCTGGGGCAGGGCTGGCGACCTGACAGCCCTGAGACCCTCCAGCCCTGGAGCGGGTAGGAATGGTGGGTGAGTGGCACTTTGGAAGTGAGAGAGGAGGTTTCCTGGTGAGGCACAAATTCATGAGCTTCACAGAACAGCCTGGGGAAATTCCATGATTCCAAGCCCTTCGGCTGAGTTGTCAGAAGTGACACAGGCTGGTGCTTCTTTCTCCCAACCAGAAGCGTATGAAGCATGCAGACATCTGGAAAGTTCTCAGGAAAAGCGTGGCTCTTCCTATGTTCAGAGGAGCTGAGTAGGAAGGAAAGAGAATGGACAGGGGAGAAGAAAGCCACTCACATATCAAAGAGAGCTTATTTCAGCAAACGTCACTGTGTTTGTAGGTGGCTCTCGGTTTTTCAGAGCCCTTTGGGCCAGGCCTGGAATAATGGTGAGATTCCTCACCTCACCCCTGCGCTGAAAGAACAAGCCTGCAAAACGCTGGCCAAGGGGCAGGAATCTAGAACAAGACTCCTTGCTGACCAGAAGCTCTGAGCAATGGGGACTGGACTTCATGTTGGGTGAAGGGAAGAGTTACCTGCAGCTGGCTGTTGGCCCACAGCAGTGCCCTCTGGTCCCTGAACTTGTGGTCCTGCTGAAAGGGAGACTTAAATTATTTATACCAGCACTATCTCTGGAATTTGGCCATCTCCCTGCTCTCTTATTTGCCAGGAAATCACTGGTCGCCTCACATAATGTGCATCCCTTTGTAAGTATGCGTTTGCCTGGGGACCGAGAGATGCCGAGCAGCCAGGCCTTGGAAAGGACAGGGAGTGGAGGGATGTTCTGGAGACAAGGGGACCTAGGGACCCTCAGCAGGAGGTGCTCATGGATCTTCATACAAGGCTCCACCGCAAGGCTTCCCAGCTCCCTTTCACTTCCCTCCTCCATTCTATTGTGGCTTCTTCCCCTCACTTACCACTTCTGCTGGCTCTTAAATTTGACATATACATCCCAGCCTTGGCCTCTTTGACCCCTCTACAGTATAACCTCTTCGGGCACTACTGACTTCCAGATGCCTGAAAGAGAAAGATCTGACGGCATCTGCTCATCTCCCCATGCCATGCCATTTGTTGGTCTCCAGCCAGGCTGTGGACCAGCTGGGCACAGCCCCGGTGGTGACCTCCAAGCAGCCTAGACTTGCAATCCTAAGCATAGCCTGTGGAGGGAACACTTTAAGGTGAAAAGGCAGCAGGGCAATGCATGACATTGGATGTTTTCTGCAGTACACTGTTGCAAAACCATACAGTGGCGAGGAATTCTGCAGCTGGGTTTGCCCCCATGACCCTCAGCTTAAGGTCCAGATCAGATAAGGACAAGGGTTGCAAAGCACTGTGGGTCTGGCTCTGAGACGGTAGGCAGCCTCCATGAGCTGCCTCATCTTCCATGGTGAGCTGCTAACCTCACGGCCGTGAGCAAGTATTATCTGGGCCATTGCGTGTATGCAGTCAGAAAACACAACAGCCTAAAGAAGTGCAGTGTTCTTTGGGGGTTTCTTTCTGAAAGTAAAAGGTGTTTTCTGACTTGATCCTGTGAAGACCACTTTAGTTTCCATTTTTCTCAGATGATTGCATCTACAGAGGGGCTTCCTTTCGCTGTGGGTATATCATTTCTCAAATATGTGGTCCATGTTTAGAACCACATAATACTTATTAATTACCACAGTTGCTACTTACTGTGGGCTGTTAAGACTCCCTCAGATATACTCCAAATATTCAGAGAATTCATAGCCCGCCAAACGGCAATGTCAATAGAAACCCAGGATGCACCTGGCCTCCATTCTTCAAAGCTGAACCTACATATCGATCCCTTCTTTTCCAGAAGATGCTTCCTGTTGGAACATATGCTTTAATTCTTTTTGTCCCGATGTTTAATATAATGAAAGAGTATGTGATTAACTTAATGTACACTGAATGCTGCTGTTATCAGGAATGGAACCAATTCCATTGTACCTGAATTAGGGCACTTAGGTACCATTCTTTTATGCAATTCATACAATTCCCGTGCTCCCAATATCCATACCAAGAATGTGAATGCAGTTTTTCAGCAGGAAGACAGTGTTTGGTCGTTGGTACAGAGACTAGCTCTGCTATTTTCTAGCTGTGAGACAGATGACAACCATTTCTCTGCCTATTTACTCATGTTGAATACAGAATCCTATCTTATAGGATTTTTGTAATGATTAGAAATATAAGGTTTATAAAGCGTTTGGCAAACGGTTAATAAATTATCATTATCCCTAATATTCAAGGTACTGGTATTTATAAATAAAAACGGAAATTCCTTCGAACTGATGCACTTGCTCAGTATTTCCCAGTCCCTCAAATTTTCAGGCGTGGGTCACCACGTGAGCATGTTAGCCTCCAGACCGTGAGAAGTCTCACAGCCTTTGCTTGTTTTCCTTGGGAAAGATGTTTTGAGAGGGAACGTTTTCGTGCTGCCGTCCCTCTTTGCCTTTGGGGGTTCTTGTTTCTTTATGGGCTCCTATTGTCATGCTGGATGTGGGGGCGGCTCTGTGGGGGCTCGGGTGCTTGAGAAAAGGGGTGAAAAACCAATGAGAAAACCCAAGAGAAACTGAAAGACCTGAACACTGGAAAAAAAAAAAGAGAGAGAGAGAGCTTCAGGAGTACAGCGGTTAAGGAACTGGCTTCGACAGGAAGTGGGCAGAGTGCTGTTTTCAGTACGCTCATGGGAACTGAGTTGGAAAGTGCTGCGGTGAGTGTGTGTGGAAAAAAGGGGCTTTAATCAAGCTATAAATATCTGTTTCTTTGAAGTTTTATTACCAACAATTAATGTTACTGGAAGGCACATAAAGAGCCATTTCTTGATTCGGTGGGTCTGAGTGGGGAGAGCGGGGGTCAGGTTAAGACCGTCTCATCCGTGGGACGCTGTCTCTTTAATTCTATTTCTGTGTGTGTGTAATCGAACGTGTATAGCACAGGTGTCTCAAACACCCTCAGTATATACTTGTACGGTTCATTCGTTCATCCGTTCGTTCGTTCAGTTAGCCCTGCAGATACAGCAGTGAGTCAATGAAACCCCTGCCCTCAGGAAGCTTCTGTTCTAAGACCTATCAGGGAAAGACAAGTGCTGTTAAAGTAACCTACCCCTGTTAAGAGGCTGTAGGGCAGGAGGGCAGGGCAAGAGTCTGTGGGACTGTAGAGTTTCTTTACACAGGCCTGTGTAAAGAAATGGGGGTGGTTTAAAGAAACGGGGTGTAAAGAAATGGGGGTGGTGGAGAGGGGGGACAGCAAGTGCATACCAAGGTCCTGAGGCAGGTATGTGCTCAGTGGGGCCCAGGACTGCCCAGGAGGCCAGTGGGAGACACAAGAGCCCCACACCGAGAAGGAGTTCGCTGAGGGAGCCTGGCCCTGGTGGTGAGGTCCTTGGAAGCACTGTGAAATTCTTCTCTGAGTGAGACAGAAAAGTCCAACAGGGTTTGACTTGGTTCTGCCAAATGACCAGCCACCAGTTCTGGAACAATATCCTTCCCCCAAACTTTCCTCTTCTTATGAACTAAAACAATGCAAAACACACAAGCAAAATCAACCCCCACCCCACCCCAGTAAGTAGTAGACAGGGCTTTTTTTTTTTGCTCACCTCTTGCTATATGCTGACCTCACTGTTAGAAATTTTTGTGATCTCATTCCTGCTTTGAAGCCCTTCCGTTGCTTTTATGAGCAGAAACGAACTTGAGGAGGGAGGGCAGGCGGTAGCAACCTGTACCTTCTCCCCACGGGGTGCCCATTGTATCCAATCCTCGTCAACGTGGACTTGGGGAATTTGGAATTTATGATCCTTCGGATTCAGGACTTGGCTGGAGGTTTACCTGTGCACTCACCTAGGAGAAAGGGTATACTAAGCAAAGACTACTTGGGAACAATCTGGAGACGGCTACCCTTTGCAAGCACACAGTTTTAAAGTACCCTCAGGCATTTTAGAAGCTCCTATTTCCTCAAGGGCATTCTTACCTGTTCTTTTAAGCAGCTCACCTAAGGACTTTGCTGGATAAAAGTTGGTTTTCTGAAGAGCGTTTCTACACATACTTGACGTACATTTTTTTTAAGGAAATGCATAATTCAGATGAACTTCCTTTCTAGGTAGTCTGAATTAGGGAGGTTTACTATGTGTGAGAGAGTATTTTCCTCCTGCGCTTCCTTGGGTGCAGGGAACTATTTATGACTAATGGGCTTCATTACATGTGTGTTTAGCCTACCTATTACTAAGGCTTTAACAATATAAAAATCCAAAGAGATAACAGAGAGGAAAGCCTTTGGGAGCTAGGAATCAATTGTGCCGGCTTGCTTGAAAATAGAACAGCAAAATGGCAGCTGCCTCGCCTGTCCTTTATGTAACATTAATAAAGCCATAGGGCATGTCCCTTCCGTTGTCCCAAAATGCCTATTTCACCATATGGTTGGGATGTGAACCTCTGTTCATCCCCCTCCCATCACCACACAGATCCTACGTGCCTGCCAGGAGTCAGCACCCTTTCCACGAGAGCTGGGTCTGTGCGTTTCAGCAGCAGTTAAGGGAAGACTGCTGTGCTTGTCCCTGTTTTGTGTAATTGGTCTTCAGCCTGGTCTCCTGTCATCTGGACTGTCCTTTGTGCAGTAAAAGAAATGGTTGGCAGGAATGACTTGTGATGGCAACAGTGACATAGTTATGTACCTTTGAGGGACATGATTTTCCCCAGGACTGGGGACAAAGATGAGGGTTTTTGGAAATCTCCCCGGAATTGATGCAAATGTTTAAAACACATTTTTTCAACGGCTCCTGGACCCCATAGGAGTGGAATCTGGGCTTCAACCCAATACCGCTGTCATGTTCACTGATGGACAGTGAAGATGGCCTTAAATATAATGTAAAGTATAATGCTGTCTTCCACGTTATACTTTGCAATTCACCAGCTATAAAGAACTATGCTAGGATATTGGTTAAATAACTGTAATAGAGCCATTCAATAGACTATTCTACATTGGGGAAAGAATGACACTTCTAAAGAAAAAAAATCAGGGCAAAAAAATTCTGTTTACATCTATGATAAAAACAAAAATATGGTGTGGTTGGGAGTGGGTGGGAGGACTGGCAGCTACTGGAGTGGAAAAAAAATACAAAAAAACACTAAATACTACTTTATTTACAATAATTGTGTCTGAGGGATGACGTTCTGGATTTGTTTTTCTTTGTATTTCTCATTTTTTAAAAAAAATGAGTACTTTTAATTATGAGATCAAAAACAAATATTCAGTGGCTTATTTTGACCCAGTATTTTTCTCTGTTTAATTTAGCTGGGGGTTTTGTTTGCTTAAACATTATGCTTGCAATGCATATGATAACTTTTGGTTACTGTTGTTGTTGTTTAATGAAAAGGAGCCATTTTACCTCCTGGCAGCTCAGCAGCCACACCTGAGCACCTTGTGAGCCGGCTTCCAGCACCCAGTACCATGTCAGCCCAGCGACACCCACGACACACAAGACAACATTAATATTACCACAGATTTCCTGTCAGAGGCAAGGGAGGGACTGGAGCGTAATTAGTAACTTGAGTGAACATTAAAAGGATAACCAGCTATTAGTCAGTCCTGTTCCTGTTTCTCCGACCACTGATAGTTTTCTCTCCTTCTCCCCTCCCCCATGCCCTTTGACAGAGAGTGACAGGCTCCAAGTAGAAAGGGAAAAGGGAAACGGGTGACTCAGCCAAGAGCAGGCCTCACCACAGTTTCCTGGCCACCCTTCTTGGTCTCTCCTTCCATGAGAGGAGGGGCGGAAGCCCAGAGCATTCTAGTATAAGAGAGGAGGACTTCAACAAATGATTGAGTGAGTGAATGAATACCCAAAGAGTCGCTCCAAACTACCGCCATAATTTAGACGCAAATTGTCCCCATGTAGCTCATCCCACCTCCTCGCTCCTGAATCCTGAATCCTGAATCGTGAAATCCACTTCCTCATTCACAAACAAGCTTGCCAGTGGCACTGCTTTCAGAGTTCCAGGCCTGTTGATATTTCCTTCTCATTTTTGCCAGCACTCTGATCTGTGCTTCCTGAATTCTAAAGAGCAAACAACAAAAAGGCAAAAACACACCGCATCTGAGTATCCCTTTTAAAAAATGCATCTGAGATCTTTACAATAAAATAAAAAAACAAAAGCAAAAAACAAAGTTAAACAGGTTCTAAAAGTTTGGGTATCAAATCCGTACAAAAGCAAATGTATAAACTCAGTGACGATCTGAAGCTAGAGCCTCAAATAGGAAATAACAAAAATCTCTCTCGTTTAAAGCAGCCTTAACAAAACAATTAGGGAGCCAATCAGAGGAAAATAATAGTGTTGCTTTCATTAAAAGGAGCCCAATATTTATCGATCCAGTAGGTTTATACTGTGTGTACCCAGGAGTGCCATCAGCCCAAACCAGAGCAGCGTCTTGGGCAATTTTTTTCTCACATTACTGCCGAGGGGATTTGCCAGATCGCCTTGTCAGCTTCTGAATTCTTTGGGCACACAGGAGGAGTGACATGATTCTGGCTTATTTCTAAGCCCCTTTGAGGCAATTTCTGGTCCCCAAATTGAGGCAAAATAATCCTCACAATTCCTTGGACATTCTCTCCTCATCCCCTGCCCCTTCTGTCAGAAAGGGGACTTCTCTCAGAGGCTTCCTGATGCCCTAGAAGCGACTTCAGGTTATCCTTACTTAAGACACTCCTGTCGTCTCCCTTTTGTTTTCCTTTGTAGCCCAACAGGACTCCGCTTTCCTTCTGGCAGTTCTAGTTAGTGGGCGAGGAGAGAAGAGATGGAAAAATGGACTCCTGTGTTATAGCTGTTTCTTCAAGGAGCTCAAACTGCTCTCAGGCATGTCCTTATTGCCTCATTAATCCTCATAATGTCCCCTCAGCAGTATTATTCTTATTTTCGGGATGGAGAAATTGAGGCACAGACAAAATAAATGGCATGTAGAATGGCATGTAGAAGGCCAGAGAGCCAGGCAGCTGGAGGGGGTGGGTTTGCAGGGCTATTGGCATCCATCCTGAGCCATTGGTCAGACTGTCCTCTTCAAATAAGGAGAAAGGAGGGGTAGGAGAGGGGGGAGAGAGAGAGAGAGAGAGAGCGCTCGAATTGCAGAGATGATTAAAATAAATGGAGCCAGATTTAGTTATCGCCCATCTAGCAGAAACCAGTCTTCTTGGCGAATGAGTAAACTATTACCTGCCAGGTTTTTCAAAGTGGAACCGTTGTTTGTTGCAAGTGATCTGTGTGCCAGGGACTGTGCTGGGCTCAGGAATACAGCTGTTGATAAGACAGACCAATACTTTTCTCAATGAAGCTAATATGTGGGAAGAGCTTAATGACAAACCTCAGGAGCAGGAATGCAGAACTAAGAAAGCGCTACTTCCCCCTGCCTCACCCCTGCGTGCGCCCCTCACCTCCCGCCTGGACAACCTGCCTGTCCTCCTCATGGGCTGCCTGGCACCCACCCTTTTCCCTCCTTGGGTTTTTGTTGAACCGAGAACTATTGGGTTGTTGGAAAAGTCACGACGCATTTTTGCAACGAAAAACAGAGAGAAAATAAGTCGTGACTTTTCCGACAACCCAACAGACTCTCCTTTGAGAACACAAGTTAGATTACATCTTTCCTTTGCTTAGAACCTTCCAGAGGCTTCGGGTGTCCCTCAGAGCTGGTCTTGACCATGGCCTGTGGGATCCTTCATGCTCTCCCTTCTCCCAAGCCCTCTGTTCTCACCTCCGGGGCTCCCCCCGTCCCCCCACTCCCTCTGTTCCAAGCTGCACTGACCTCCTTGTTGTTCAAGTTCACCAGGCGTGCTCCGCCTGGAGGCCTCACCTCTCCTCGCCGCCTCTGCTCATCGCCCTTCACTAACCACAGAGCACCCCTTCCTCCTTCTCTCGCACCTTCTAGACATTTGACTTGAAATTACAACCTGCCTTCGCCACCCCAGCAGCACCCCATCCCCTTCACCTGCTTCATTTTTCCCACCATCGCCGCCATTGAACAAACTTACAGTTTCCCCGTTCATTTTGTTTTCTATCCCCTTCCATGAGAATGCAAACTCTGGGAGGCCAGGCATTTCCTCTGTTTGGTTCCCCACTGCAGTCCCATCACTGGGAACCTAGTAGGTGCTCAATAAATATTTGATCTCTTTAAGGGAGAACTTGACTCACAGAATAACCACAAGGCGCCTGAAGCAGGGACCTGTGTCTGGGAGGTTTCGCTGGCTTCTCTCCATAACCTGGGAGGAGCGGGGATCATGGTGGGGTGGGGACATCTAGGGAGGTTCTCTGTGGTTGTAGGCATGTTCGGGAGGAATCCACGGAGGGGCCTGGGACAAGGGCCCACTGCCCTTTGTGGGCTTTGCCCTTTTTTTTTTTTTTTTGGCAGAGGCATAAAAGGATCTCTTCACTTAAAGGGCCAGATTTAATTGTTTTCTTTCTTTTTTTAGCTTTCTTTTTGACCTGCCACAGGAGTTATCCTTACCTGGTTATGCCGTACCCTGGAGGTACTTGTTATTGACAGGGATATATGTGGGGCTGAGGCTACCCTGGGTCGGTGATTCACAGAGAAGTCAGAATTGTCTTTTATAAAGAACCCACTTTTCTCAATAATTGCATAATGACATCTTTGATTCCCAGGCCCTCATCTCCAGCTGTTTCCTTAGGCATTTTTTTCAAGATCTGAGATGCCATTCACAATCCAGCAGGAAACATATTTGTATCTAAGTCCAAAGCTTGTTTGTTTTTTTTTTTGGCCCACATCTCTGCAGCCCATGGCAGAAGATTCTAGCAATTAGCAGGAACTGAAAGTGATAATTTATTGCCACCAACACTGGGATCTAATAGTCACCCATTGCAAGACCAAAATCCATATTTTTTCCTCTGTGGCACTGCAGCACTATCATACGCTCCGCGGGCTTTCTAATGTCTTTTGTTTGCATTAGAAAGAAACAAAACCCTCTCCCACTGAGAACCAGAGAGAGCCCCTCAGGTTCCAAAAATGGCATTCAAAAATGTACGGGGGTGGGGGTGTGTGTGTAAATCTGTGGGCTAGGCGTGAGGGCTGTGCAACTTGATTCTGCTTCCAAATGATCTTCGGAAAGTACAGGATACTCTCTTCGTTTTATTTAGGAACGGTGATCGTCTTTCCCTTTTAAATGTCACAGCAGATGCTGGGCATAGCAGGCACAAGAGGGTAGGGGGCTCGGAATTGGGAATGGAGGAGGTTCGAATCGTTTATCCAGCGATCACAGTTCAAATCTATTGATTTTGACCATTGAGTCTTGCCTCTGATCTGAACCTCGAGCAAATTTCCAAACCACCAGGCAACAGAAATTATAAGCAAAATGATGTCAGGTCCTGCCAGGTGACTAAGGCAGCATGGCAAGGCTTCAAGACCTTAAAACCATATCCCAGTGGCCCAAAAGCAGTCATACGTTTGGAATATTGCCTGCCCAGTGTCTAGAGAGGCGCCTGCTGAATTTGATTCCTAGGCACATCAAGTTTTTGAGCTGGAAGAAACTTGAGACACGCTCTAGTCCAGCAAATTCCAAACCTGTCTGCTCATCGGAATCACCTGGGAGCTTAAAAAAATACGGCTTCCAAAAAGAATGTATACACATTTTAAAAGGAAAACTATTAAAATTGTAATACTCAATATATGCCGATAACAAAAGGTGAGTACAAGTCACATTTGACTTCTGCAATGACAAGAGGTGCTCAAAGTGGTGACCATCAGCGTCCAGACACTTCTGAATACGGTGAACTACTGCTTGAGCAACGTTGACCCAAGTGTCCACTTGTGTACATTTTTTGGCATATATGTGTATATATATGTGTGTATGTATACATGAATATTATTCAGTCATGAAAAAGAAGGAAATCCTGCCATTTGTGACAACATAATGGACCGTGAGGGTGTTATTCTAAATGAGATAAATCAAACAGAGAAAGACCAATATGCCGAAATCATAGAAACAGAATGTAAAATGGTGGTTACCAGGGGCTGTGGGGTGGGGGTTGGGGTGGGGGTGGGGGGAGGGGTGGTAGTGCCGGTCAAATGGTACAAAATAAAAGATTAATAAATTCTGAAGAAAAAAAAAAGTATGGCTTCCTAAGCCTCACCCTCCAGAGAGACGCATTCATTTGATGTAGGATTGGACCCAGGAAGCTCCAAGCAGGGGCCCAGGATCACACTTCATAGTGGGGAAACTGAGTCTCAGCGAGTGAGATGGGGCATTGAACACAAAGTTCCAGGTTCCCAGTGTCCTGCATTTTCTCCCGGATCAGCTTTCTGCTTCTTAACCAGGAGGATCCTCATTCACTAACCCCCCAGGGATCACCATGGGCAAAGCAAGCGTGGAAGAATTTCCTGGAAAGAGAGGCAGTGGGATCTGCCCGCCTTCCTCACCCCCTCCTTGATACCTGTTGTTGCATTTCAACACATTTCTCCAGAGGCAATTATCCCTGTGTCCCTATATTATGAGTGAACTACCCTTGGGATCCTCTCAGGGTTTTCTTTTGTTGAAGAGTAAAAAAGAATGGTGTCATTGTGATTTTTTCCCCCTAAAATATTCAAATTTTAAGCAGAAATTGCAAATCATAAATGTTTACCAGGAAGGTCACATAAATGAATGACTTGAGATACAGTGAACTGAACAACCCTTGATTGAATGCTAAGAAGAAATAGTGTTCATTTCTACAAAGATATATATATATATATATATATATATATATATAT
>NW_017731369.1:46535-52993 GCF_001890085.2 Hipposideros armiger
ACACACACACACACACACACATACCTTCCCCCCCCCTTTTTTTTGTTTCTTGAAACACATGGACCTTTCCATCTATCTTTTTAATGTTCTGCTTTTGGTAAAGGAGATTATCCATCTTTCACTTTTCTCTTTACAGTAAGAAAAACAATGTACAGGCCCATGACAATTAACCTCACTGCTGGGGGAGACAACAGGGAGGGGTGGAGACTGTGGCAAACTACAGAACAAATGCTCTGTCCCAAGAAAAAGTCACTTTCCATTCTAGCCAATTATTGTCACATGGGGATACAGGTCTAGGAGGGTAAGATCCTCTGAATGTTTCCTTTCTTTTCTAAGAAAAACTAGACATGCAGGGGTGTGTGTGTGTGTGTGTGTGTGTGTGTGTGTGTGTGTGTGTGTGTGTGAAATCTTTAGGAGCTTTAACTGATGGCAACTAGTGTCGTTTATTTTTATTTTTAACATACTGCACCAACTGTATAGGTGTGGGCCAAAAAGAACAGAAGCTCTTTGCAGACCTCCATTTAAAGACTTCTGAGTCAAAGGTATTTAGTTGAAGGATGGGTGACAAGGGACTATCTGTGGGTATGGGTTTAATCATGGTTCAACCAGAAAAATGGAACCAGTAGGAGATATATGTTAAGAGATTTATTGCACGGAATTGGCTTATGGGATTCTGGGAGTTGCCTAGGAAACTCCAGAATCCATACTGTGGACACTCAGGATAGGTGGACTGAAACTCTCAGCAGGGGCCAAAGTAGCTGACCACAGGCAGAATTTCTGCTCCAGGAAAGGCTCAGTGCTCCTTGTAAGATCTTTCCACTGACTGGATCAAGCTCACCCAGATTATCTCGGATAAACTCCTTTACTGGAAGTCAAGTATCTATGGGCTTTAATCACATCTGCTGGAAATGGGGAATACCAAGATGGCACATAAAACTGACCCTCCCAGGGTAAATGTTAAGAAAAAAAAATCACCTAAGGATAAATAAGATCAAGACCCCTATGTCATCCTTTGACAAGGGACTTCATTTTTCTAGTTTTTTGGGTGTGTTTTTTTTTTCCTAAAAATGGAGCTCATTTTAAAGAGCCTGAGGAATGGGGGCGGGCGTTAGTGATCCGATTTGGAAGAGAAAGCCTGGGTTTGCGCCAATACAAGATGGGTTTATATCTTTAAGTGGCCTTTATTACCATAGTAATAAACAGCAGACTGGCCCAAATCTTCCAGGCTTGTGTTGGCTTTGACCAATGAAGTAGAACAGGGCCTCTGAATACCCCATTAGTTCCAGGCTGTGCTTTGATGGCTCTGCACAGGCAGCTCTTTTTCTACACAAGTCACCAGCCTTACCCGTGTCTCTTAAAAAGTGTTGTTGACAGGCCGAGTTGCAATTTTTCTGCATGTTCTGACAGTTTAATTCAGTACCTCTTGGCTAAGCACTCAGCCTAAGGGGGTGCTTCAGCACCTTGGCATCACCAGGCTGCAATTAAAATAATTCAGAACTGGGGCTGGGCTTGCAGAAATAGTCCTTCTTCCGTCTGGAACGCACAGTGCATTTTCCAATCCCCCAGGTGGAGCAGATTCAAGATCCCCGTTTTAGAGTGGAGGGCAGTGGAATTTATTCACAAGACGTCAACTTGCAAAAAGTGGCTCCATTTGCATGTTACACCCAACGGGGCTTTCTCCACGGTGGTTGAACATAATTTCTTTGGTAGACTTGGCACCTGTAGAAAGGTCATGGAGGGCAGGGAGAGCGAGGGAAGACTGATGGACGTTTGGCAAAGACCACTTTTACAAGCCGTCCTTCCAAAACGGCATGTCGGAAATGTCCTTTATTCTAAATTCTGCGCAGGAAAGATAAATGGATGAGAGTACCTCGAAATTGG
This sequence comes from Hipposideros armiger, assembly GCF_001890085.2. Lineage (NCBI taxonomy): Eukaryota > Metazoa > Chordata > Mammalia > Chiroptera > Hipposideridae > Hipposideros > Hipposideros armiger. The sequence continues at coordinate 48,417 of NW_017731369.1, forward strand.
CCTCCTTGGAAATACTCTTGTATGAAGAGAGAGACTTAGGGATGTTTTAGACAGGACTTGTCTCCAACATTATTGTGGAATGAACTTAATTCTGTGTACCCTACTGTTTTAACCCGGCAATTAGTAGCTGGTGTCCAAGTTGTAGAGAGATTTGGTGTGTCAGGTAAGGTCCTTTCAACAGATGGAAATTTGATAAATTCCCCAAAATTACTTTATGATAAGGATCATTTGGGGGAGCTTTTTGTTTGCTTGGTTTTTGTTTTGTTGTTGTTTGTTTGTTTTTATGCAAACTCCCGCATCTCAGCCTGAGGGAATATAGTCCAGTTGATCAAGGGTGGAACCTGGGAATTTCTATTTTAACAAGTGTCCCTGGTGAGTCTTTTCAGCAAATGCTAGAAGCGCTGCTCTGCCATAAATGTCCAAAGAACTCTCTGTGCTTCCCAGAAAAATCACAGGATAGGAACTTTCCAAAGGAAATTACCTGAGATGGTTTCTTATTCTCTCTTTTCCCATTAAAAAAAAGCCCTTAAAAAAATGCTACTATTTAGTTACTGCTCTCACCCACTTTCTGGATACTTCCTTCTAGAGGTATGGGTTATGGAAGAGAAACATGTTTTAGGGCTTCGGTTTTCAGGAACTAGAACACCTTGGAGGGAATGGAAACTTTCATGCATGGAGCACTTATGCAGGTAGGAGATCCAAGAGGCCAATTCTGGAAAACTTGTCTGGTGTTGACACGTGACTCAGGGCTGCGCCATTCCCAGCCCCCACCCCATGGATACGGATGAAAAACAAAGAAGTCAACAATGTACTTGAGGACGTATATGGTTTCGTTTTGAGGAAGCTGGCACAATTGCTGCAATTCAGTCTGAACGTCTTGTCTCATTTCTAAAAAATAATTTGCCAATAAAAATAAGACAAAACTGCATGCTATATACTCAATTCAGTTAGTTAGCGGCATCTGGTGACTTTGGACAAGAGGTATTCTAAGGGCTCGGCTGCCTTATCTGTTAAAATGGATGCACTAAGTAAGTGCTCCTACACATCCATTCTAGAACTTCTGCGGTTCTCGGTGGTATGTGCTAGATTCTCTGGTAGGGACCACAGAGGATATAAAGTGGAAGCGAATTCCTGCTGTCTGCTGCCTTTAGTGAACATCGTGCTTTTCAAGCTTTTACAAAGTTGCTAAAGCCCTTCTTTGAGGGAAACCACACACTGAAACTCGATACATAACAAACCCATAGGAGAGACTGATGGAGTTTGAAAATGATCCCATTAAGAAATAAACCTGGATATAACGCCTACCTAGGAAAGGGCTGGGCATATTGTAGCCACTCGATAAAGATTTCAAGCCTCTCAGATATAATTCTGAGATCTCAGAGGTTCTGAAGCTAAAAGGGTGCATGTTTAAATTAATCTTTTCATCAAACACTTGAGGAGTCTTGCCAGCTCATTCATAGCAAAGGCATTCTCTGGGAGTGATACTGTTTTCTGATCTGTGAAGAGAATTGGTGGACAGACGCCCCATTTGAGCTGGCACCCACATTTAATGCTGGCTCGTGGGTCCTCCTCCTGTCCCCCACCCCACCTCCCCCACTTCCCCCTCCTCTGGCATCTGAACTGACCAGCTGAGCCTCGACAGAGGGCCGTCAGGAGGGCAGGACTGGCTGCTTTTTTCATTCACCTCTTGGTTTTGGCAAGTTCTCAGCATAACCCGCTTAGGCATTGCCTGATAAAGGCAAACGTCCGCCTAAGTGGTTAAATCTCAGGACATATTTGTTGACCCTGCTGAATCTCTCAGACCTTTCAAATCCCCTCTCTGCCTTTCCCTATACATTAACCAAGGCCTGACCTATTGACTGCAGAGTCTCCGAAGCAGCTGGACTCCCTGTTTGAAAGGGTTTTCAAAGAGGCGTCTATTAATTTATGTATTTAATTTCTGTATGAAGTGACTGTTCTCCTCCCGGCACAAGTATTAAAGTACCTTTAGGGGAATCCAGCCGCTGAAATCCTCTGTAAGGAAAAATGCTTAGAGTGTCACAAAGCAAAAGCATTAGGGGGAAGGGTTCAGAGTGCCCGATGGAAAACCACTGGCCTTCACCCTGTGCTTGGATTTGGGGCCCTCTTCCCATTTCCAGAGGCCCCCGTCTGGGTAACCTAGTTCGGAGCACACCAGTTTCATTATGGGATACAGGAAAAAGGGTGACGGCTGAGTTCCACTTTCTGGTTTAATCTGTCTTTCAGTTTTGATAATGGAGTTAATTTTTAAGATCTTAACAAATCTAGTAACATTTCAAATTACCTGGGAAATCCAACGACAGGTTAGCCATGCATAAAAAGTTTTATTATTATTATTATTATTACTAGGTATAGTATTTAAACAATTAAAGCCATCATAGGCCTTCAGTTTCTGTGCAATCAAGAATGGTAAGGTGAACTGCATATTGGAGCTCCCTGTCCAAGCACCCGCGTTTTAATGACACCGGACACGTGTCTACACATCTGCCTGCAGACATGCTTTGTAGGACATACCAGGTGGCCCTGTCCTATCGGCAACGAGTTTCTTAATTGAAAATGATGTGTGAAATTGCAATAGAGAAGCCCATGAATGGGGTGATTTAGGCTCCAATAACCCTTTCCGAGAAAAGATAGGAACAGCCTTGTGGTGGCACCTTTTTTGCTGAGAAAACTTATTAAGGACCTTGCCTGAGCCATCAGCAATTTTACTGTTGCTCTCCTGAGAGGCTCCAAACCTGGAATGAGGGAAGTCCCACGCTTGCAAATGGGACCTACTCTAGGCCATTGGCTTTCAAACTCTAAAATATCATGATTTTTTGTTTTTTAAATTGAGTAACATAGAGTTGTCACATCTTGTTTTGGTATGAAAGGACATTAATAGTTTTTATAAAACCTCATTTATCATCTGCTATAATCATTATTCCATAAGGTAAATAGTTTTCTCCAACATTATGAAAATGTACAAACATACATCAAAGCTGGAAAAAATTTAGTGAACTACCATTAACATTTTATATACTCTCATTGATTTATCACATATTTCTCAATCTATCTACCCACCCATCTTTTAATTAAACAAATGAAATAGGAAGGAAATAATCTCAGGGTAGAAGACAGTTATTCCCAAGAAAGGTCAGTTGACAACCTGACATCAATTTATGTACATTTAAATATCTATATACATCTATGCACTTATGTGAGTGCCCATGTTGATAGACATACATATATATGAGCATTTGAACATGCACATGTATGTCCATATTCATTTAAAAATGCATGCCATGGTTTTTAATCCCCATTCCTTTTTATCAGTAAAAACAAGGCCACTGCCTCAGCATGAGTAATTCTCAGGGAGTCATTTTGGGGCCCACTGGAAAAAAAGGCCAGAAAAATACATGCTGCTAATTTATTAAGGGAATTTAGGATGTTCAAATATTTCACGTACATGCAGTCCCCACTTTGCCAGGACTTCCTGGAACTGTGACTCGTACAAAGTACCGAAGTAATGACAGTCTGCTCTCATTTCTAACAATTAAAAAGAACTCTTGTCTTACAGCGAGAACAATTTATGTTCAGTGTTGAAAAGGTAGAAAATATAGGTAAGCAACAATAACAAAATCGGAACAGTTGTAATCTCAAAACTCAGAGAAAAAGATGTTAACTCTATAATCCTACCCATACCCATATCTACATCCAGTCTTATGCCTATATTCATTTCTATACCTATTTCTAAATCCATTTGTGCATTTAAATTTATATAGTTATATAAATGCACATATAGCTAGCTATGTTTGCTTTGAAGAAAAAAAATCACAAATCTGGTTATATTGTTCACGATCCTATATCATCTGATTTCTTTTGTTATCAGGATAGTGTCAATATTTTTCTATACCAGTATCTTATTCTACATCATGTCCAGCAGCTCCATAGTGTCCACTGTGTGGGTTTTGGTTATAAGTTTCAACTAGTGGTTCTCAAACTGGGGCCCCTGGACCAGCAGCAGCAGCAGCACCTGGGACTTGTTAGAGATGCATATTCTCAGGCCCCATGCAGACCAGCTGAATCTAGGGTTAGGGCCGCAAATCTGTTTCAACAGGCCATCCAGGTGATCCTGATGAATGCTGAACTTTGAGAGCGGCTGCCCTGAACAAACGACGGTGCCTATGTAGGCCCCTCTAACAATTCTTAGGGCCACACGTTTGGCCTGGAACCTCAGATTTTTACCTGGGCTCACTAGATTCAGGGGGAGGAACCTTTAGAATTCAGATTCTTATACTCACGCCCACCAGCTTGTCATCCCTCTTCGCCTCAAGTTCATTCCTCAATTCCTCTTCGCCTCTACTGACTTAATCCTCAAGGGTAAACTTGGGGCATCCGTGAAGTCCTTGAAGTGATGGGCAACATTTGGCATTTGAGTACATTTGGGTAGGGAAGAATACCCCTATCAGATTTCAAAAAGTCCATGACCCAGAGATATAGCAGCCAGTCCTGCCCTCCTGCCGGCCCTCTGTCAAGGCTTGTTATTTGTTATTTTTGTTCTTACGCTTGCTGTTCTGTCC
>NW_017731369.1:53058-155647 GCF_001890085.2 Hipposideros armiger
CCACCACCCCCCCACCCGTTTATTTGAATGAAAAAAAGAAGAAATCTACGTAGGGGTCAATTGGGCATAGCACCCGAGCAACATGTGGATTGGCGACCTTTTCACTCTTCACCTTTCAGATAGTCCAAAAACCAGCCTTACTTTTCTTTTCGGGGGCAGGCAATTCGCCTTCTGCACATCTGCAGCTAAGCCCCGCCCCTGCCCCTTTGCAGTAGGCGGTATACGCATTTTTAGGCCCCGTGTTAAAATACAATCTTTCCTTAATCTTTCACATTTCTGTACCTAGAGATTCTAGATCTATGACTTTATCCCAATAAAATACTTAGATCCCCATGACAATGTGTGCATAAAGCAACTGCTATAAAATTATTTATAATCAAAAGTTAAAATAGTGTAAATGTCTAATAGTAAACATTAGTTACAGATATCATATACATCAAGTCATGGGATGCAATGCTCGTTAGTGACACTGAGGTTTTTGAAACATGAGTAGGGACGTGGTAATGGAGTCATGGAATAATATTAAGTAAAAAAGGTAGGATATAGTTTAGAACAGATTTATCCTAATCCAATTCTTAAAAATATCTGGGAGGTAGAGATATACATGTTAACATTTTCACTGTCTTCTTTTTCCTCTTCTACATTTTAAAGATTTTCTACAGTTAACATTTGTTGGCATATAATCAGGAAAAAACACAACAAAGTGAAATAAAATAGACCCTGTGCTGTGGTGAGGAACCTCACCCCCTGTGTGAGTGTTGAATGGATTTCAGCTTTGTAATTCTGGTTTTAACCAGACCCTCCTACATGCCAGATCATTTCCTCTGCAGAAAGCATCAACGAGGGCAGGCCATGCCCTTTTGACAGACCGGGGCCCATTTACTTACTTTCTGGGAGCAGAGCTGAACCCGGAGCCCTTATTTCATGGTGTCAGCGAGATCTGCTTGTTCCTGGCAGAAGTTCCAGCATCCTCTCTAGAGATAAGGATCAGGCAATGATGAGCGGATGTGAACATGGGTAACGTGCGGATGTGCCTTTCTGCAGGCTCGCACTTCTGGGCTATGGAATGTTCTGTGATCCAGAGCTCCCTTCAAATCGGCATGCATGCAAATGGAAGTCAGTGCCATGGCCAGGCCAGAAGGGTCCCTGGACTGACTGCTTCCTATCTATCATGTCATGGTGGGGTGACTAGAAACTCGAGAGAGAGTTTCTGCCAGCCACACACAAGGAACTGTCAATGTGTATTATGTCACACCTCCAGCTATGTCTGTGTGTGGAACAAACTTTATTCATCTTTCCTTAGCAGTCGCCACATGTTTTGGGGAACATAGCTGTACCCATGATTCTTAACTACATACAGTTGGGTTAGTCAGTTTGGATGTTCACTCACTCACTTAACAAATAGGTGTGGAATATCTCTTATGCATCAGATGGGATCTGCCTTTCTAGAAATGGCATGGCGAGCAACCAGACCCTGCTCACCCGGCCGGAGACAGGTATCCAACCAATAATCGTGATAATTAATGTATGGTTGCCGTCTCCTGACGCTGGGGCAGGAGTTTTCACAAGTCTTGTTTCTAGTTGCAGAAGTGATGGTGAGATTTGCACATGGTTATAAAAACTGTACATGAGCTACGCAGTCAGTCCCTGGAACAGCAGGAAGGGTAGTAGAGATGGATGGAGCTTATTGTTTGGCATTAATGATGTGACACTAAAAATAAAAACATAAAATAAAATAAAAACACTGTAAATGAGAGAGTTAGCCTCATGATGACATCCCCCTCACTTCCTTTTGTTTCCGATGGGCTTCCCTAAGTGAGTGCAGCGATCGCAAGGCCCCAGGAATCCTGCAGGCCCTGGGGCTCCTCTGGGTGTGGGTGGACACCATCCAGTATAGCGTTGCACCAGAAAACGGAAAGGGGTCAGAAAACACTGCATTACCAGATGCTATTCCTTTGCGGACTCATCAGTGCTGGGGCTATAACAACGGGCATTTGACATCCCTGAGTCACCACGTTTTCATCTGTGAAATGGGATAATAACCCATCTTACAAGATAGTTGTGAAAACTAACAAGATAATCAATGTAAGTGTCTGGCTTAGTGCCTGGCAAATTCAAATGCAAAACAAAAGTTAGCTGGCTTTGATTGTATCTGTATAAAGAAGATCAGGGTGGCTCCTTCCCATAGATATTAGTGGGGTCCAGCTTTTCCACATATAAGAAGTCTCAGAAGTGTTGGAAGCCCAAGACAGACATTTTAGTGGTCTTTTTTTTTTTTGGCTCATGTATAAATCTTTGTTACTTTTTATGATCTCATGGTCTCACAGATGTCATTGGAGCACCTGTCATGCACTAGCCGATATTCAAGGTGTGTAAGTGTGTAAGGAGATGCATAAGACTGCATTTCCTCTCCTCATCAAGCTCCCAATCTAGTGTGACACGAGGGCATGGCAGGACAGAAGGAGTCCCCAGGGCATGGTGGCGGTCTTTTGCAACAAGCAGGAAGGGACGCCACCAAAAGAGCAGCATCCAGGCTTGGAGATGGGTCCCAAGGATTAGGTGCAACAGATAAGACCAAGAAAGCAGAAGGAAGCAGAGTGAGGCTGAGGAATCGAAGGAACGGAAGCCAAGGGTTTATTTTTAGTTGTCCACCTTTTCCCTTTATAAGTCAAGGTGCACAGCTGAGCTGCATGCTGAATGCGTAGCTCATCACATGCCCACATATTGGTTGCTCTGGACTTCAGCTCTCAACCCACCTGGCCCCAGCAGCCAGCCCAAAGGGAAGAGAGGGTATGAAAGCGAGTGACTGCCGGGCACAGGAGAGAGAGATTGTCCAGGCTGCTCTGTCCACAGACGTCCTTTGTACAGCATGCATACTTCAGAGGAGTTTGCCATTTTCCTCATCAGAAAAGCCACTGTGCCACAGTCTTGTGTTAAGTACTTCTGTCATCTGTGCAACGCTGCCCATCCTCATCTCCTCCGTCAGCCTGGCATGAACTTGACCGGATGCAAGCTCAGACCTCGCGCACACATGCCTGTGTGTACACACACGTGTTCATGGGCCATGTGCATCTTCCAAGTATTCTGGGACTCTTGACAACACATGACATACAATGTAGCGTCAGGGAGCACGTTTAATCTCAGATCTGTGCCAGGACACTGGGTAAAACTGTGCCAAGCCAAAATGTAAGCTTCTGCCCCTTTCCCACTCCTAAGAGTGAGTGGGACTGGGGCAATGGGGCTGGACACTTATATGAATAGTCTCCTAGCTCCCTGTGCCTGCAGAGCCACTGTAACTTTAAAAAGATTTAACAAAGACTACCTTCTCTAGCTAAGCTGAAATAAGAATGTCTCCGGAGTTTAATGGATCAAGTAGTGGTGATAGGTTTTATGGCTCTTTTTCACTTTAGGGCATAGGGAAGAGAGAGCCGGGCAGGTTGGTTTTAAATTCAAGGATTTATGTTGTTAATCCTCCGGGCTAATTATAATTTATGGGATCTTGGCAAATTAATATGCGGTTGCTATTCAAAAGTGGAGAGCAATGTGAGGCAGGCATAAACAAGCCTTGTTCATTTTTAATTTATTTCCACCAATGGAGAATATTAAATAAAATGAACACTAGGGTATTTCGCTCCGAGTTTGGTGTTCATTATTTATCTCTAAATTATGAAATTCATATAACAACTCTGTGTTTCTTCACCAAGAACCCAGAAATAGGGAGTGATAGCATCCGGATAAGTAGGAGGCCATCAGAATATATTTATATATATATTTTTCTCTACTGCACTTAAGACAGACTCAATGATACGTGCAAGGAGACGGAGGTGTTTCAAGCAAGTATGTTAACAGGGTCCAAAATTTGGTGTCCTGTGCATCGGGATGGTTTAGAAACAAAACTTGGAAGTGCTATGTGAGTTTAAAATCTGTTCCGCCGACATGAAAGTGCCATTCCTCCAAAGCCAAGGCCGCGGCCCATTACATCTCAAGGACTTTGGGAAACCCCAGTGTATTGCTTGCTGGTCGGTGCTGAGTAGGGGCTGACCCTTAAGGCTCTATCATAGCAATCTCATGGCACCCAGGATCCCCGTTTCATCAGCATCCCCTGCGGCTGTTTTCAGAGTCCACTTTCAAAGAATTTAGCTTCTCACCCATGAACAACTGGCAGCAATTTTTCACTGATTGACAACCATGAGGCAGGCAGGTTCAGATGTTGCTCCAGGAACAAGAATGTCCCTCCCATCCTCCTCTCTCCCCCACCCCCACCCCTTCTTCCCTGCGTCTCTTCCCTGCTCTCTCCTCCTTCCCGCTGGGAGAGGCCAGCATGTGCTGCTTGGAGAGCTGTGGAGACCTTGAGCTCTGAGCCCAAGAAGCAAGTTGGAGTCCTCCCCCCAACTGTGTAGCTCAGATAACAGCTGGAGCAGAGAACAAGCTGTTCTCGCTGCTAGAATATCTGACCCAGTTCTGACTGGCAAAGAGACTTAATAGTTGGTACCCCAAGTCATTCTTGTCCCTGTGTGCAGGGAGAGAAGCAGTCGTTTCTCTCCACTGCAGACACACACACACACACACACACACACACACACACACACACACACACACTCCAGTCCAACTCTGTCTCTTAGACTGTAAGTCTATTCATTGCTGGTAGGCTCATATTTTGTTTTCTTGTCAGCAGGAAAGCAAAGGGGCACTTTCAACAATTCTGAAGAAGAAATGGGGTGTTTTGCTTTGGGGAGGAAGCTAGAGTGGAAAGGCAAGGGTTTCTGGAGTCTGACAGCCCCCAAATCCAATCCCATCTCTACCTTTTCTCAGCTGAGTGTTGTTGGACAAGTTACCTAGCCTCTCTGAGTTTTCCCACAATAACATGAGAACACTGTTACTGGTCTTTGAGATTGTTATAAGAAGTAAGATATTGAGAAGCATCTGGCACACTGCCTACCTTCTTCTACATGATCCAGAAATGGTAGCTCTGTTCCTTCTACCCCCCGACCCTCGTGCATAATAGAGTCTCAGCAAATATGCGTAGAATTGAATTGACCGGAAGAGATCATTTGTACCTTTGGAACTCAGAAAGTCATAGACACTTTGGCTCTGGAAGGATATCCCAGGGCTCCATTGGCTGTGAGTAAATGTGACGGGTCATGTAAATATCCCCCAAAGCTAGTAGGGGACAGGTAGGTACCTGTTGGGTCATGTGTCTCTGTGAGCTGAACCAGGGCTCATGATTTATAAGCAGCCCGACACTGAGATGAAAGCTAGAAGTGACACTACCTGCAGATTTTTTTCTTGGTCGTTGTTTTTCTGTTGTGTTTTATTTTTGTTTGTGAATCTAGCAGGAAACCCAACAGAGTGTTGACAGAACTTCTGGTTTTGCGTAGTAGCTCCTTATTCAGGGGTTCTTCCACTGAATCATTTTTTGGCAAGAGGGCATTCTGTTTTCTGTATTATTTAGCAACAGAAACGTAAACCTAGTTGAAATTATGAACTCAGTATATTCTATTATATATGGTTTTCAGTTTAGTAATCAATGATCATTGTTTTTCTTTCTTTTTTTTTTTCTTATGTATGTCTCTGAAGGAATAAGATGGGGGGATAAACCCAAAAAGTTAAAAAAGAAACAAGTTTCACTTGAGAAGAGACTGAAAAATCCTAAAAGAAAGGCAGTAGGTAATTTTGGGGACAAATCAGCATGGGTCATGTCTAAGCAGGGAAGACAGAAAAAAAAACAAGGTATCGCAGTGACACAAGGAAGCGTTCAGGCTCATCATATTACAGAGTTTTGTCCAAAGAACAGTCTGCTTTGATTTATCAACCCCATCCTCCCGAGAACTCAGATGTGTGTCCAGTGGGTCCTATAAGGGACAGATTTGTGCTTATACCCTTCACCCTGATCTCAAATTCTAGTTCTACCCATCAACTTGAGCTTTGTAACTGGGTCAAGCTAATCAGAACTATCTCCCTCTTCTCGAGGATGAGTTGTCGCATCGGACCGTGCTAGGCACCTCACACAAATGCAGTTCTTTCTGGTCGGTGCCCCAATGAGCTCTGTGCCAGACCTGATCCCCGGAACTGGACACAGCATAGGCTCAGTCGAGGACTCTTACCTCTGTCCTTCCTTACCAGCTTGCTACCAACGTGAGAAGTTAGGTAGTTTTACCTTTCAATATGTAGGCCTTCTTTGGTTCAAGTCTACTGGCCCATCGAAAGGGTTCTCCATTTGATATAAAGGTAGGAGATCATGTAGACAAATAAGTGAGGACTCAGATGTCAAGTCACCTTTGTCTGTTGAGAATGTTGTATTATTGAAGCTCAAAAGAGACTTGAGGAGTGAGAGAGATGGTGCTATGGTTAAATGTTGTGCCCATGTCATATTTTGAAACCCTATCTTCCACTGTGATGGTATTAGGAGGTGGGGTCTTTGGGAGGTGCTTAGGTCATGGGGTGGAGCCCTCCTGAATGAGATCAATGCCTCATAGAGGAGGCCCAAGAGAGCTCCTTTGACCCTCCCACCAGGTGAGGATACAAGAAATCTGCCACCCAGGAGGCCCTCAAGTGACCTCAGGTACCCCAATCTCAGACATCCAGCCTCCAGAACGGTGAGAAGTAAATTTCTGTTGTTTATAAGCCACCTAATCTGTGGCATTTTGTTATCGCAGCCCAAACAGACTAAGATAGATAGCGAGCGTATTTGGTCTAATTTCCTTCGCCACTTCTCTGGGCTCAAGGACCTTTCCAGGACTATCCAAACCTGAACATCCATCCATTTGGGATCTTCCAGCTTCCCAGTAGCCTGCTTTTCTTTCAGTCCTTTTCCCAGCTGCAAGTTCTGTAAGGAATGCTCTTCCACACATCCTTTCCAGAAAAAAAAAAAGGGGGGGGCAAGATACCACGTTGCCACCGACACAAATATTTCTGATTGTTTGTATCTCAGTTTTATTTCTCCCTCTCCCACTACATAAAAGACTAAGAAAGCACTTCCACGAGTGTTTGCACATCATTTAAATATTCATTTCCATTAATCTATTCATAGTTGTAAAGTTTATTACCTAGAATATACAGCCATAGAATTTTAGAGCCGAAAGACAAGAGAGAAGCCATCCAGTCCCAGCTCCTCGTTTTACAGATGAGGAAACTTGGGTGATGGGGGCCCAGGCAACTGATCAAGGTCAAATTCTGAACGAGTGACACAAGGGACACTCAGACTCAAGTCTCAACAGTCGGGCCTCTGTTGAGTGCAGCAGGTCTGCGCAGCTGCAAACCATCTTGCTTTTCCTGGCAGAGGCAGCCTCCTTCCGATCACCTCCTTCCTTCATGATCTAACAAGATGTGTATAGTTGCAGCTCGGTGCTAGCTGCTTGAGTACAGCGGTCACTGACACAGTCATGGTAATAGAGCTCACTTAGCGGGGCAGGGAGGCTAAGCAAATAGACAAACATATGCATGTGTGATTACACATTGTGATAAGAGCTCTGAAGGAAATAAACAAGGTCTGCGTGGAGAATAGTGGTGGGAGGTGTCTTCGTTGTGCAGCTGTAACAAAGTACCACAGACTGGGTGGATCATAAACAACAGAGTATGTTTCTTACCATTCAGGAGGCTGGAGGTCTGAGATCAGAACTCCAGCATGGATGGGTTCTGGTGACAGCCGTCTTCCTTTTGCAGATTGCTGACCTCTCACTGTGTCCTCACTGGCAGAAAGAGAGTGGGGGAGCTCTCTGGGGTCCCTTTTATAAGGGCGCTCACTAATCCCTTTCATGAAGCTCTACTGTCATGACCTAATCACCTCCCAAAGGGCCCACCTCCTAAACCTATCCCACTGGGAGTTAGGATTTCAACATATGAATGTGGTGGGGACACAAACCTTCAGTCTATAGCAGGAGAGTGGGGGTGGGGGAGTCTATGATTGTGTTTTCCCAGAAGGTGGGGAAAAGAGCCTGAGAAGGGGAGCAAGCCAACACTGTGCACCAACGGATGGTTGCTGCAGTGGACAAGTGGTGCAGAACCCAGCTGAGGGACTCTGGGGTCTAAGTCACCCCCATCAAAGAAACAGGGGTACTTAGCCACCAGCTCCCATCCGCCTTTAGTGAGAACAACTCTCAGGGCGTTAACTTCCAAGCACCTCTGGTCTGTACCCTCATACAAAATTTGCAATATTTGGAACATGTTTATACTAAAATTCAAATTTATCTGAAACTCAGACTTCACTGGGCATCCTGTATCGTATCGGGCAACCCTCAGCCCATTCCTTGGGTGCCCCTTCTGTGGACCGAGCAGCATCTGTAGCTAGAGAAGGGCCCCAGCATTGCAATTTCTTGTGGAAGGAAGGGCTGTGCAGGAACTGCACCAAGCTGCTCTCAGCAGGGTGACCAGGAAGGTCTTTTGGAGGAGATGTATGCAGGCGAGGCCAAGGCCAGAGGCTGGGAAGGAAAGTTGGAGAAGGCAGAGGGAAGACTTCCAGGCAGAGCGAACATCGTAGGTTGAAAGCTAGGTCCACTTGATTATTTGCTCTCTGTTACCTTAAACCAGAGTCTCTCGGTGTTGGGAAGTAATGTTTGAGTTGGGGTCACAGGGGTGGGTGACGATCCTAAAGCTGAGTCCCAGCTCATACGTGATGAGCTCTTTCTGTGTCTGACAATATGCTTGCATCACATATGATCCCATTGAGTCGTCCCAGCAGCCCTAGGAGGTAGGTGATAAGATCTGGCCTATTTTCCAGACCCAGGAAACTGAGGTTAGATAACCTGCTGGTGAGGGGTGGAGTCAGGATTTCAACCCAGGTGACTCCGGAATCCATGCTCCTCATGACACTTAATCACCAAACATCGATTATGGGTTGAATTGTGTCCTCTGAAAAAAAGATGTTGATATTTGGAAACAAGGGCTTTGTGGGTGTAATCAAATCAAGAGGAGGCGTCCCCAGGTACCCAAGACAACATCCCTTCTCAACTTACCAAAGGGCACGTAAAGACAAGACAGATTAACCGACCACTCCAGGCAGGAGCCCAGCATCCAGATGGCTCACCTAGGGCCACGGGTGGCAGAGGTGGCTCATTGTCTCCTTTTAATGGGCATAGATGTTGTTCACGTTTCTCGGCCCATTGGCAATGACATAGAGGGAGGAGCAAGGGCTGCAGACAAAATTATATACATCTCAAGGGCAGTTAGACAATTAACGCGCCCACAGGAACACTGCAATATGCACAGTATTTGCTTTCCCAGCAAAGCCAAGTGCAAGTTCCTGCCTGCTCTAATGACCCCGTGTTCTTCCAGGGCAGGAAGGGACCCGGGCCCTCAATGCTGCCAGCTCCCACCCTCTGCTGCCACAGGGATTTAACCCCTTCCTGTCCCCTGTGCTCTTAGATAACCCGTACAAGTGTTGCAACATGGATTCAAGTTGGGTGGTTCCATTTGTTTGGTCCTGGCCTTTACAGGAATTCTCTCCGTCAACGGAATCCATAGCAGTGTAGGTAGCCCATCTTTCTTGAAAAAAAAACCAAAAACACAAAAGACTTAAAACCTTGCCTCATTCTAACAAGTATTTCAAACAGCCCATCGGGACTTACTTGGTGCAGGCACTCAGTAGGAAAGAAACTCAGGGTATGGAAATGAACGCAGAGCTCAGAGTGAGGCCAGAACCCCAAAACCCATGTGCTCTTGTTACAAGCAAGCCAGAGATTGATCTCTGAGCCTCCTAGCAGCCTCCCACAAACTGGGAAAGGCCATCACTTATGTAATTTACACTATCTATAAACATGAAACAAGTCAATAATTCAGGAAAATCCCAGCTCTCCTCACAAAGACTCTAACAGTGACAGGAGGATGTGTGCCCCAAGGTGGGTTCCTGGGCTGGCGATGGCTGCAAGGGGCCTGTCCCAAGCTCCTGTTTGGGTCCCACTTTTTTTTTTTAATTGGGTAACAGTGTGTTTTTTCCAGGACCCATCAGCTCCAAGTCAAGTTGTCCTTCAGTCTAGTTGTGGAGGGCACAGGTCAGCTCCAAGTCCAGTCGCCCTTTTCAATCTAGTTGTGGGGGCGGGGGCAGGGGGCAAGCGCAGTCCACCATCCCATGTGGGGATCGAACTGGCAACCTTGTTGTTCAGAGCATGCACTCTAACCAACCGAGCCACCTGGCCGCCCCCAGCTTCCACTTTTAACAAGAGAGCACGTGAACGATAAGACTGAACTGGAGGGCTGCTTGGAATGGTTAGAATGTTTAAGCCATAAAGAAAAGGCCTTGAAGGATCCCAAGTGTCAAATCGCGAAGCCAACGGAGAACATGTCACAAGCTTTCCCCACCCAATTATGACGCATCAGTTAGCAGGCAGGGGCTCTTTTCATTTTCAAATGAATTTTTTTTCTCTCTTTAAAAGTAATAGAGCTCAGCGAAGAAAATTTGTAACTCTTTGAAAAAAGAAACAACTCCTATTTCTGCGGGCTATGGGTAACACTAATTACTGGCCGCGTATCTTCCCGTCGTTTTTCTGTGTTACACTGTATTTGGGTCACGTTGAGAACACTACCGTATACCCACTTGGGTGGACTGCTTCTGATTTCCCCTAACATTATACATTTCAGCATGTTGTTCTAGATGCTTCTTAACTTCAGCTTAGTGGTTGACAGTCTGTGGAGGGGACACATCATCGCTTCTTTATCCTCCCCTGTGTTGTTGGGCATTTAGATGGTTTTAAATACTTTTGCTGTCAGAACGAGTGTTCTGAGGAACATCTTTGTGCAAAAAGCAGTTTCCATCGTTCCCATTATGCCTTTAGGATGGCTTCCCAGAAATGGAATTACCAGGTCAAAGGTTGAGCACAATTTTTAAAGGTTCCTAAGACATATTGCCAAATTGCTCTCCAAAAGGTCTGTAGCATTTTAAATGACCCAAGGCAGCACTCGAGAGGCCAGTATTGAGTGCTCATTAAAAGAAATCATTGCTAATATGATAAACAAACAAATGGCTGCGTATTATTGTGGGTTTGGAGTTTTCTTGTCCAGCTTTGGAAAGGGGCAAATTTGGAGGATCCAACGAAACATGGCAGAAATTAAATTTATGGGCTGCATTAACCTAGCATTTTGGATTGGATGATTTCTAAAGAGGTTTCAATATATTAATGGATGATAAGTGGATACTTAAGAGAAAGCATATTTTGGAGAACTTTGCGAGTAATACCTACTGGAGATTGTGTCCTCTCTCCAAGTTGGAGTGCTGTCTGCGCTCCATGAATCTCATACTTCACGGATGCTTTTAAATATGAATCGAAGAAAACATTATATGAGTTGCAGCTTTTCCAAGTGCGTCTCACGTTGAGAGCCTCATTTTAGCAACCAGGTAACTGAGGCGTGAATCCAGCGACTTGCCTAAGACACATGCAGGTTAGAAAGTGGCCCAGCAGGATAAGAGCAAGGGGACGGCTGCCTGCCTCCCGTGGGCAGGACTGCGCACCATAGGGCAGCGTGACCATTCTTCCCAGTTGCCAGCATCCTATCTGCATTTTCACAGTGCCCAGAGTAGAAAGTACCCTTCATGCCAAGAGCCCCCCTCGGCAGCAAAATCTAACATGGTGCCCAGAGCACAAGACCCTCTATTAGTTTCCCAGGACTTCCGTAACAAATGACCACAAACTTGGTGGCTTAAAACAACAGAGATGTATGTATTCACTCACAGTTCTGGAGGCCAGAAGTCTGAAATCGAGGTATTGGCAGAGCCACACTGCCTCCAGAGACTCTAAGGGAGAATATGTTCTGTCCCTTCCAGTTTCTGGTGGCAGTCAGTATTTTTGCTGCTTCTGTGGCCACGTGAGTTCCTCCTCTGTCTCCGATTCCCCTCTGCTTTTCTCCTATAAGGGCACTTGTCATTGGGTTTAGGGCTCATCCAGAAAGCCGGGGATATCTTCTCATTTCAGAATCCTTAATCACACCTGGGCACAAAGTGTTTTCCCTAATAAGGTCACCATCACAGGTTCCAGTGATCTGACATGGATGTCTTCTGGAAGGTCATTTTTTTTGCCTACCACAGACCCTGAAGTTCATGGCTGATCACATGAGTTTAACATCTGTGAGAACTCCTGCATGTTATCTGTCCCCTGGTGAATACTCAGAAAGTACCACCCCACCATGGAATGAACTTTGCATGCTGTGTTTACAATGACTTAGAGCAAAAAGTGTTTGCTTAGGGCCAGTGGACTGAATTCCAAGGTTTGAGGTGGTTTTCCCTTGACTGGGACAGGAACTTCTCTGAACCTCTTTTCGCATGATTGTAAAATGGGTCCACAGACCCTGGCCCTGCTGAATTTCCAGGGAATAGGTGGGTATCCAGTGGGGTAACAGGAGACAGAGTTTTGTGAGTGGTAGGGTGCAGGAGGATTTTGAAAATTGAGTTCAGGGTCCAAAAGGTGAGCGATGTGTAATGGGGGCTTCTGCTGAGGGAAGCTTGGCACTGGGAATAGCGATTCAGAGAAAACAGTCTGTATTGGTGGCTTTCCGCAATTGCTGGGAGTCCGAGCAAGATTCAACTGGGAAAACTAGGTTAGTACCGGGAAAAGTCCATTACTCTTAAAAGCGGCCACTCATCTCTAATAATAAATAAACCAAACATTGGGATATTAAAACAATTCGTTCTCAGCATTGGAAAAGAGGCCATGAGTGTGTGTGTGCATGTGTGTTTGTGTGTGTGTGTGTTTTTAATATCCCACCCAGCCCACCAAGCCCCCACCCCAGGAACTCCAAGATTGAACAAAATCCTACTTATGTGCTACGGATTTAATATAGCATCAGGCTCCTTTAGGTACCATAAAATACCAAGTTAAAAGTATTAATTCCTTGCAACCCTGATGGGTCCCAGCTGTGCGCATGCATGTAGGGTGTGAGGGTGTGTGCTCAGCGGGTACAGGTGCTGACGGGGCTGTTCCACCTCGGAGCACATGTGCCCGCAACACAGCTGTTTCTCAAATCCTCCGCCACTTGCTTAAAAACCTCTATGAAGTTGTACTGCCTCTGGGCACAATTAAAAGCTGTAGACTACATTTCATCGGGTAGTGTTAGAAACTTAGGCTGAGCCAAAAAAGAAAAGGGAGAAGGTGGGAGGGAGGAAGAAATGAGTCCCTTGTTAAGGTGGCATTAACCTCTTTACCCCTGCTATTGAAACCATAAACCTCCTCAACACCACACAGAATCCTGCAGTGTTAGGAACAGAGAGTAGGAGAGGTGTGACAAAGCAAGAGGTTTTCCTTTCTTTTCTTTCTTTCTTTCTTTCTTTCTTTTTCTTTCTTTCTTTCTTTCTTTTTTCCTTCCTTCCTTTCTTTTTCCTTCCTCACCCCCTTCTTTCCTTCCTCTTTTTTCTTTCTTTCCTTTTCCCCTTCTCCCTTTTTTCTCTTTTCTTTCTCTTTTGCCTTCCTTCCTTCCTTCCTTTTTCCCTCCCTTCCTCCCTCCCTCTCGCCTTGTCTTTCTTCTCTCTCTCTTTTCTCAGTTAGTGGTCATGTCTATCTACAGGAAAAACTGTAACTACAGTAACTAAGTTAAAATGTGAATGTCCAAGCTGAAGAGTGTAAGGCCAGATTTAGTTCTCCTTTTGGGAAGGGGACTGTGACACCTTGCCCTTTGCTGCATGGGAAGTTAACATTATTTCCTCTTACAGTTTAAAGGCACATGGATTACCTTGTTTTATTGCCATGACAGCCCAAGGAAGTAGGTCTTCATATACCCATTTTACAGAAGCAGCAGCTGAGGCTCGCCACATTGAAGCTCGCATTGCCCCTCCTCCACGATTCAGTGTCAGAGTCAAAGACTGAACGCTTCCTAGGGCCTCGCTGTGCACATGGCCAGGGCCTCAACCTCTGGGGTTCCACTGGCCTTCTTCTTCTTTCCTCTTGAACAATATGCGAAGGTGGGTGTTCTCTCCTTTTGGTAGTCTCTGCCCGCCAAGGGGAAAAGGCCTGATCTTATTTCTTAACCTGCACCTGGACAGTGTTTTCAATCAGATTCCCTGCTGTATAAGAAACAAGGGGAGAGCACCCGCTGGCATGAGCGAGAACCCTGCCCCTCTGTTATCCTTCCCGGTGGCCAGGCCAGCACCAAGGGTGTGAAGCATGCCGGGAACTCCCAGGCCTCAGGGCTGACAGAAGAACCGAGAATGGGGCTCTGAGTGTAGATGTCTTCCTTGGATTATCAAGGCATGTGTGACGAGGCCCATAAAATAGTATAAAGCTCAGAATCTTACCTTATAAAAACGATGCCACCACATCATCCTGTCCCCTCTTTGGGGATGGAAATGAGGGCAGGTCAGACGTGAAACTAGCGTGTGTCGAGATTCTGTTTCCTGTTTCCCAGGCACTTCCTAGGCTCATGCATATACCAGTTCATTAATCCTCTTAATAGCTCTGTGACTTAGGAAATCCTTGTCCTGATGTAACAGGTAAGGAAACTGAGACCAGGAGGGTTTATAACTTGTCCGTGGTCAGTCTACCAGGAGGCAGAGCCGGCAGTCAAAATAATTTGACCCCAGTGCTCCAGGCTTTTCTCGTGCTGTACCTCTCACCCCGCACGCTCTGGAATCTAGACCCTTTACCTGTCAACTCTAGGGACATGAAATAATGTGAGTAGGGCGAAATAACGCCATTTAAAAGCAGGCACATTATAAAGAGTTATGTCAACCTGATTCCCCGAATCCAGGGAAAATTCATATCCTGTGCCATCCGATTAGCGAATCAAGGGAAACTGACTGATATACAGCAACAATAGTTAAGAAACAGGCAGCCTTGACTGAGGTTTGATTAAACCGATACCCTCGGTCTCCTGCTGTATCAAATCATGGGCGAATTGGTACCATTAGGATAAATTACTACGAGAGGCACTGCAAAGCCAGGCTAAATAAACTCTGCCTCCTCGAGCCTCGTGATTGTCTTATTAAATAATTTCTTTGCCTCTTAAGTGTGGACTCGGAGCACTCACGCTCTGAAAGCCCTTCTGATTAACTAGAGCCTTGGCCTCAAGTTGATTTTATAAACTTCGGATGGTGCCCCAGAAGGTGAAGCTTCCTGTTGTCAATTCTGCCTGTTGCTATAGATACCGAACTTCACAATCAGTAATTAGAGCGTGCCCCCTGCCCCAGAACTGGTCAAACGGTGCAGAGCGCTCGGCAAATGGTCTTAAAAGCATCCGCGCCGGCCTGGAAATGCATCTCCAATGGTGATGGCATTTGTTTTATTCATGGACTTTTTGGAAAAAAAAAAGAAAAAAAGATTACTGGTTTATTGGAAACCGGAGCGTAATACAAGTAATTATTATGCATTTTAAAATACGACTGAGTTTCCTTATCATGATTATGTTAAGCATAGGAAAGAAGACGGCAGGGAGGGAGTATGGTGCAACAGAAAGAGGACTCTGACCTGCCACGTAAGAGACAGAGTGATTTCCTACTCAGATTTGGCATCTGTCCTGTTTATACCCGAAGGACACTCCACAGCCCTCCCCCAGCCCCGGAAAGAAATGCCGTTATTTGCAAGGGAGACTTCTTTTGCAGTGATGAAAAAGTTAAGGGTAACTGTTGGTGGCAAGAAAGCAAAGGTAATGGGTTGGGCTTATGTTATTTAGTGGAGCAAAACAGATGTGGAACATTTGTGTCTTAAGGCATTTTGGTCAAGAGAGAGCTAAATTGGTTAGAAAGTGTGCAATTTTGCAGGTGTTAGAAAAATATAAACCAATGAGTCCATACTCTGTTCCCTAAAGGGAATGAGGATGGAAAAATGAAGGTTTGCAAAGACACTTTGCTGGACTTAAGATATTTTAATTTAAGGTGGCATCGCTGGCCTCATTTAAAGCTGAAGAAACCAAGCTCTGAGCGAGTTAATGATTTTCCCTAAGCCGCCCAGTTTTTGTCACACAGCTGGGATTATAAGCCATGTCTGTCTGACTCTAAAACCTATTTTCCCCTTTTTTTTTTTGGTCACGGAAAGACTTCTCCCCACAGCATGTCAGGATCTTGCCAGAGACTGCTCATCACTATATCTATTTCCCAGTTTGAAAATAAATCCTGGAATTCAGAATGATGCATATTTATTTTAAGATCATTTTCAAACTTCCTTACAAATGCACATTACAGCCATGGTCTGCCAAGCCTACAATTTTATTGACATTCCCAAAGTACTGTTGATTATGTTTTTGATTCTTTTAAAACCTTCTTAATTGCCTTGTTGACTTCAAACACCCTGAGAACACTTCCTAAATGCTCACAGCATCTAATAGTGTGGGAAAAACACGAAAGATTGGGGATGTGCAAATAAAGCTTTGGAAGAGAGTGTGTTATCTAAAGCCTGACATAACAGCGAGGTAATCCCACCATCTTTTCTGTGATGATTTTATGGGATCCACAACGCCCAGCATAGGGTTGTATATCTCAGCTCCTATAGCCAAGTGCAAGGAGCCTGGACTTTGATTGGAGTTGAATCAATCTGTCTGGCAAATGTAGCCTAATAGGACCTTTCCTGCATCCTCCCAAGGAGTCAAGTTCAGGGCAGTAATTCTAGAGCATCTCTCTTGGACACAAGCAGACGTCATATTCACAATGTGGGTAGCTCATGGACTTAACACTAGTTTAGACGGGGAAGGTCTTGAGAGGGGGTCTTGTCCTTCCTTCTAAGGGCATGGGGAAAAGAAATCAGTCAAGTTTATGCTGTTATTCTTATTGATAAAAGCGCTAACAAGCATTTTAAACATATTTTTATGTGTTTAATTCCTATCATAATCTTCTGAGGTTGGTAGTATTCTCTCTGTTTTATTAGTTTGTTTTTCAGTTTTCAAATGTTTCCTGGGTTTTCCTCCAAAGAACTCAGGCACCAAAGAAACTAAAGCTCAGAAATGCTAAGGAATTTGCCTACAGCTGTGCATCCCAAAAGGGGAACATTGTGCCCCCTACCTCCCAGGCGACATCTGGTAATGGAAGGACAGTGTTACTGGCATCTAGTGGGTGGAGGCCAGGGATGCTGCAGAGCATCCTGCAATGCCCAGGACAGCCCCCCACAGCGAGGAATTAGCTGGCTCCAAATGCCCACGCTAGTGAGGTTGAAAAACCCTGACACAGAGTGACATAGCTTTGGGGCAGTATTGGGATTTACACATGGGTCTGTTGTCTTTGTAAACATTACGGTGTTGTTTTGGGCAAACAGTTAGCATTTTGACTGAGCGTTTTACTTCTCCACATTGAAATTATGGAAAATTATCATCAAAAGGTTGGTTTTTTTGTTTATTGTCTGTCTTTCCCACAAGACCCTAATCTCCAGGAGGGCAAGGATTTTGCTGCTGTGGCTTTTTACTGTCTTCTCATTCCCCCTTTCAGTACAGAGCATACGGTAGGTGTTTAGTAAACTTTTACTGAATGAATGCATGCATGTGCACAAAATGAACTATGATACCTGGCATAAGGAGGTAAAAATTGGCCCTGGCATTTCAAAGCCAGGGATCTCTTCCAGCTAGGGGATGGAGGTAAGTGATTCTGGAATGACTTAATGGAGAAAGAAGATTTGAATTCAGGTGGGGAATCAGGTAGAGGTTGAGCTTTGGGGTGGTGGGAGAATATTGCAAGGGGAAGGATAGAATGATGGAAGAAGACCCGGAAGCACAGGAGTCACCATAAGTAATCTAGCTTTAGGGGACCAGCCTAGGAATAAATCAATGGTGGAGCGGGGCAGGCGGAAAGCTGAGTTGGAGGGCAGTGGTGGATCCGTGCACAGCGATTAAGGAACTTGGACTCTATCCTGTATGGAGTATGTGCAGCCATCGGGGAGTTTGGACAGGAAATTGATGTGCTCAAAGCTGTATTCCAAGGAGGTAAATATGGCCTCCATGTGTAAGATGGACTAAAAGCCTGGGGGTGAGGAAGCCACTTGTGTGTTGCCAGTATCTAGGAAAGACAGAAAATAGCCACTGGTTTATGTGGCCATTCTTTTTGTTTGTACATAGAATTTATTTTTAAACTTAGATTAAAAAAATAATATATATATATACATATATATATATATATACACACACACACACACACACACACACACACACACACACAATTAAGCTATTTACTTTCAAATAGATAATACCTTTACATGGCTCAAAGTCAAAAGTAGAAGATAGAAAATGGTGTGCGTATGTATATATATTTATGCATAAATATATGTATCAAATCCATATATTTTTTTATTTATATATTTGTAAACCTCCCTCTACCCCTTTCCTTTGGCACCTAATTCCTCTCCTGAACCAATGTCATCATTTCCTTGTGTATTCTTCTAGACACTTCATGCATTTACAAGACAATATGTTTATATATTCTTTTACCCTTCCCTTCACTACTCTATACAGACCTTGCTCTTTTTACTTGACAGTTTATCTCAGAGATGGTTCCAAATCAGCATATAAATGATTTCTTCATTTTTTTTTAACAACTGCTGAGTATTCTACTGTGTGGATGCTTTATAATTCATTGAACCAGTTCCCTATTGACAGGCATTTGGGTCGTTCCCAGCCTTTTGCTATTACAAATTGTGCTGCAGTGTGTACCATTGCACCCACATCTCTCCCCACATGTGGAGTGTCTTTGTGGGATGAAGTCCTAGAAGCAGCAGCGCTGGCATTGTCTTGTCATCGATATTGCCAGCATACCCTTATGGAGAGGGCTCTGATTCACCTTCCCACGGAGCAAGTGCACAATGGTTAGGGAGGTACTTCCTGACTCCGTGGTTGGGTAGAGGGGCAGACTGAAAGAAGGTGGGGATGGGAAACTGCTAATGAATACCCCCAAAGTGTACTTTCAGGGGAAATAATCTGGTGGGAGCACGGAAGTTGAGCCCAAGATAAATAAGATTAGATTCAGGGCAGCAAGATAGTGCAGTTTGCACTAATCCAGGTGAAAGTAGATAAGGGCCTGGGCGGCTAGAGGGACAAGAGAAAAAAAAGGCAATGGGGAGACTCCTCACCATACGTGATTGGATGTGAGGAACAAGGCAGGGAGATACTAAAGATGGTTTTCACACCCCCAGTGCTCTTATCCAGTCAGGACTGGAGGGGAGGAAGATTTTCTTAGGAGGAAGACGTTGGTTTAGGCTTGATGAAGATATTTCCACTTACCAGGAGCACTTGACAGGCGCTCAAAGTTCTTGGTGGCAACTCCACTTTTTCCTGATCCCACCCAGAAATGTTTCCTATCACTCACAATCCATGTGGATTTGATAGGCACCTAATTTTGTTAGTTCAAAATCCCCTAAGAGCCAAAAAGGATTTTTTTTTTTAAGTTTTAGGTGCTTTAAAAAAAAAAGCCTTTTTAATAATCCCAGCAACCTGTAAAGTCATTATTGTTCTCCTGTTCTAGGGAAGAAAATCAAGGCTCAGAGAGGTTAAATGGCTTGGCCAGGGTCACACAGCTATTACGCAGTGGTTCCAAGACTTGGATCCAGGTTAACTTTAAATCTCCAACTTTCTAACTTAGTGACTTCAGAAGCAAATACATTGGGACAGAAGGGCCTGGGCATTTATTTCCAAAGGCCAATCCCTTGACTGTGGAATTCTAATCTTTTAATAGCATCCTATTTATTTCTAAAGTGTCAGGAAAATTTGCCAAATTTTGAAAAGTGCACTTGTGGGTCAGTAGGATTCGATTTGAAGTTGGGCATTTATAAGCCTATGGTGGAGGCTCGTTCTCCTTACATATTTTAGTTCGCAGTGGGACTGGGAAAAGCCACAAAGTATGAAGGTGGTCATTCAGTTGCCTGAGCAGTAAAGCCTGACTCTGGTGGCGGCTCTGACAACCCTCCACAAAGGCTCCATTGTTCCCCAGCCCGAAGGCAGCTGAGGCGTGAGCAAACCAGCCAGCCCAGTGTCACTTTTCTGGGTTAGAAATGTTGTTTTCCATTCACTGGTAAACAACAGTCCAAGTTCATTGTCCTGACAAAGAACTCAGTTTCTTCTTTTATGCTGAGTGTTTGCAAGTTAGGATCCTGATAGGAATGCTTCTGGACAATGGGGGTTATAAAATGTTGCCGAGTCTATCACCCACAAAAGGAACCGTTCTAGCACTTAACCTTCAAAAGTAGCCAGACGAATCTAATAGAAGGTTGAGAGAAATGAGCAGATGCTGTGCTTGCAAAAATCCCCAATGCAAAATTAAAATTTAGTTTCAGGGTGCTCCCCAGTGTTAAAGAATTGTCTAATGAACGGTGCATGCCCTCGTGACTCCCAGTGCCTTCAAATTCAGTTATTGTGCCATCTATCTCATACGGAACAATCGTGGTATATCAAGAACAGAGTAGAAAACCACTTAGAGGGAGTATAAAAACATGTGTAAATAGTAAAGCGAGTGCATGATTCTGTTTTCAAGGCTACATACATTAGGTTTAGATTGGAGGAAATGGCCACTTATTTTGAAAGGCTGTTATATTTATGCTTCAATAATTAGGATGACTTCCACCTGGGAAATTTTGAGGGACATGTCAATACTTTTGTTGAAAATTAATTCCTAAACCCAATTCATTCCACACCAATTGCATCCCAGGATTTCTTTATAGGTGGTTTTCTGTGCCTGGCCCTGTGCTTATTATTTATTAAAATGTAAAGCCATGAATAAGTTAATTCATTCATTAATCAGTGAATTAAATTATCTGGCTCTTTTAATGCATCAGGCCCCATGCTTGGCTCTGCGGTTGAAGACAGACAGTCGCAGTTTGGCACTCAAAGAGCTCATAGACCAGTTGAAAGAAGGATGCTGTGGGTTACATTGGTGAAGATCTGGGGGGGGGGGGTCAGGCTGCTCAGAGTGATGTCTGAGCTTTGCTGCCCCTGGCTGGGTGTCTGTAGTGGGTCACTTAGCCTCTTCAAGTCTCCATTTCCTCATCTGCAGAACAGAGATTAAAAAAAAAAAAAAAAGCTCATATTTCTTGAGCGCTTACTCTGTAGTAGCCCTTTCCATGAATTAGTAGATGTATTTCTCAGAATAATCCTATACAGTGGCCATTCTTTTAGTCCATCCCCATTATACAGAAGAGGCATAGAAAGCAAATTTGCCCAAACTCACAGTCCCTGGTTGGTAGACTCAGAATTTCAAACCCAAAGTGTCTGATTCCCAAACCTGTGCTCTCATCTATTCCTCCAATACTAGGTACAGCAGAGGAACTAAATGAGATGATACACATAAAGTGCTTAGTACAATGCCCGCTACTTAGCCCTCAACAGCATTTTCATTGGATAATTAAATACTGATTAATATATTATATTCTAGTTAATGCTAATATTAAATAATTGCATTCGGGTTATAGGTACAGAAGACTGCCAAGTACAAGAAAGTACAGGTCTTGGAGAGGGTGGGGTCAGGTCTACACAACAGGCAGAGTCAGTGAAGGCTTCCTAGAGAAGATATCATTGGTCTGAGTCCTGAGACTTGGCCTGAGTCAGGACTGCAGAACAAATGCTTATCATGTATTAGCGCCCTAACAATGCTCAGACCCCTCAGAGGACATTGACCCTGCCCTCGTGGAGTTTATACTTCGATGGCTTATCATTTAGGAAGCAAGGAGCAAATTAACCCAATGCGACCAATTAAACCATGATGGAGTGCTCCAGAGTTGGTGGCCTTCCAAACTGGACATGTAGTCACTGCAGAGCAGATGCCCCCTTCATCTCGCTGGACTGTGATCAAGTCCAAGTGCTCCCTCACAGTTCTTAGGGATTTCCATGTTCTCTGCACAGAGATGAGTTACTGCTGGTATGTTGGCCAAGGAAGACCTGTTGCCCTTGAAAGAGAAAAGGGGGAAATGGCCATGTGCCAACCATAGAGAATGCTACTTTCTTGGCCATAAATGAAAACTACTGAGATATGTAGGATATCATAAAAAGGATATTTAGATAATCTTTTTTTTGGGGGGGGGGCGCGGCTGAGATTGTATCTCAAACAGAACCCAAAATGGCGAGCAGGCTTGTCTTTCTATTTGATTTCACTCCTGAAAAATGGGCTTTGGCTAGACTGCATACCAACCCTCCCTTCCAGGTCTTTCTTCCCAGGTGGATGGGATCCCCCAGGGGATGAGATCTCATTTGCAAATAACAAGGAAGGTGATTGAACAACACTGCTGCTGCTCACTTCCTTACTCTGGGTCCATTGGTGAGAGGGAGACACAAAATATCAGTAGCAAAGGAAGATGCTCTACTCCTAAACATCATGGGTCTTTGAGTGAAATACATGTTTGGAAAAGATATTGACTTGTAATTGAGGAAAAAAAAGAGAGTTCAAGAACAGGAGTCTTCCACGTGTTTCAAAAGCAACTTAGATGAAAACATTAACGTGCTGTTGGTCTTATCCCATGGAAATTAAATCCAGCAAATACTTTTATTCAAGTTATGAAATGTTAAGGAATAGCCCTGAATGCCATAATTCCAGGTAGGCCTAGAGTGGAGTACAAGGCGGAACAGACACCCGGAAGCCTATAAATCAATTCTTGAATGGCGGTGTGTTAAATGATAACCTTGTCATCTTTAAAGTCACACTGGAAGGATATATTGTGGTTTTGTTCTTTTCATGGTCTCGGCATCAATGAATTAATTCAGGGAGTCTTAACTTTTCAAAAACAGGGCACAGGCTATCAAGCCATATTATCTCCTTTTGCTCCCCAACCCCAACCCTTACAGAAACACGCATCCATGCACCTGCATCCCTCTTTTCTGGAAGCAATCATCTTTTAAATCATCACCAACAGAACTTCAGTTTGCTCTCTATATTACATTTTTCTTAAAAAACAACAACAAGGAGCCAGGCCTCATGGTAAAATTGAAAGCAAGCATGGACTTTGGATTCAGGCAGGGTTATGTTAGAGCCCAGGGGCGAAACTTCTAGTTGGGAGATCCTGCTCAAGAATAAGTCTCTCCTTGCATAACTGTTCATGAATGGTAAGCTAACTCAAGAAAGCCACAGTAGGTGTTAAGTAAATGGTATTTCATTATTAAAATAATAGTATTTATTCGAGACAGTCACTTGCCGTATTTCACATGATTTGGAGATGGGGTGGGGTCTTTTCAGGAAGGTTCCAGTGTGTTTCTTGGTCCCGTTAGCAGCACCTTCCTCATTTGCTCTCTCTGTAGTTTCTCTCTGTCCGTCTTTATCCCTCTAACATCCTTTTTCTTGAAAAAGAAAAAGAAAAAGTCTGTTAAGCCCTCCTAGGTTATTACTTATATTGTCTTTAAAAAAATACAACTTTGGAAGGAGTCTCTGGCATCCTTTAAAAAAGTTAAGCACACTTGAGCCTCTTTCATTCTAAATTCAGTTTTGAATATGCTTGTTGTACTGATGTCAATGGCTTTCTAAGAGAGTGCCCCAGTTGCTTAGACGGCCAAGAGAAACAGTTTTAATTCTTCATCACATAAATATGCTTCAAACCACGATCTAAAACAGATGGACAGAGAACTGGATTCGTGGTGGGGCGTCTCTGCGGATCCCAAATCTCGGCCTCCTCAGTATGGCCTGGGGTCTGTTCTGTAGCCTAGATCCTACCAGCCCCAGCAGGCACACAGTTCCTGCGAGATTTTCTTTTGGGCTTTTCATGAAGCTTTTACAAAGAAGCCACACGAGTGACCTATCCAGCAGTAGTTTCTAGTCCTATAGCCTTACATAAAGCCCCTGCTCATTTAGCATGGTACGTACCTGGGTTTATTTTTTTAACCACTTTATTTATGTAATTAAATGAGTGAAGTCATACATTTTATTGATCTAATGAAACGCATTTTATTGTTTCTACGGCCCTTCCTCTTCTGACCTTGACCTTCAGATCACAGCCCTTTGCTTTTGTAGATGTTAAGTGATCTTACTGCTTAAGCATTCAACAACCTTCCACCTTTCCCAATTTGAGGTTCCCCCTCCAATTTACTAGGGAACCCTGACATCCACTTCTGGAATAAGTTTGACGATTGCTGTTGATCGTCAGCTGTGGCACCAGCTCGAATGGTGGGAGGGAGGAGAAATCCTTACAAAGAAGGGACGTGGTTTCTAATGACGAGGTACGGAACAGGTGGTTCTCATTTTCGTATATTTAAACTTTAGCTCCTCAAATTTGCCTTTCTTTCCCCTTCGTTCTATTTTCTATTATTTTAATGGAGTGTGAGCTGCAGTCTTTTTGATGATGTGGAATGTGGGCTTATAAAAGCTAAGTACTACTATATATTTCTACTGTCCGTGCCCGTGGCCCACGCTGGGGAGTTGTATATTGTGTCAGTAATTTTAAAAGCCGGCAAGTGTTCTACCAGTCCGCGAAGCTGGTCTGGTCCAACGTGTTATTTCACTAGGCAGATAGCATTCAGGTGAAACACGAAAAGCAGTGAGTCCTCTGCAAACCTTTCTTTCCAACGCTTTGACGCTAAAAAGTGTACAAAATCATGGGGGTAGGTTTTCAGCGTTGACCAGGGAGGGGATTCGTATAAAACTGGAATCCATTCAGATAAGTCTTCAAGAAGAAAATGTTAGAAGCAGATGTACACACTAGGGTCTCAAGGCCGATGGCTAAGCAAGCCTGGGAGAGACTTTGTCCCATCCGGACCATGTCCACCCTAGCCACAGAGATTTGGTGGCCGTCACTAGGAAGGAAGAAAATGTGTTCATGAAAAGGCATCGGTTGATCTGGGCGAGGCCACATTTTGCCATTCTCAGCAGAGTGAATAACTGGAAATATCTTCGAGGGTTTCTAAAATCCTCTTAAAAGAAGGGAAAAAGGGAAGGAATCCAACTTCCTACTGAGTGTGGTAGACTTTTCACACACACACACACACACACACACACACACACACATGTTTAGGTCATTATTTCCTCACAAGGCCCATATTCTTATCAATAGTTCATGAAGGAGACTGGGGCTCAGAGGAGTGAAGTAAGTCAGCAATATATTTATTGGTGAGAGCTCTGTAAATTAAGGAGATCAGGCCATCGCCACCTGTTGTAAATATTTTCTGTTTGTCATTTGTTTTTAATTTTGTAGTATTTTTATTTTCCAAGGAGCCATTTTAATTTTATGTAATCGACTCTACAGTGAGTTGGGGAGAATACCATTTAGATATTGTGTTTTCAAAAGCAAGTCAAAGTCTGACTACTTACCTGCACAGGAAATACCTGTGCCTGAGAGTGCCCAAGTGAGAGTCAGGAAAGTCATGAGGTATGACTGTCATAGCTGTGCCACTTCTTCCTCACATTTATATGAAATTGTCACTAGCGCAAAAGTAACAGGAACATGGAGACAGCCGTGGAAAGCGGACCTTCTGCTCCCTGATGGGTGGACAGAGCATGGACAGAGCAAGGGACAGGCCAGAGACCCATTCATCAGTCCTTTCTAGTGATGTGACCTGGGACAGATGACTAAATGTGGCTAAGCCTCAGCTTCCTGATTTACAACAGGAATAATGACATTTCTTATAGCAAACAATTCAACAGGCATACGCCAGGCACATGCCTGTGGTATGCCAGTAACTTCTTGGCATTTCCAGACTATGTGTCATAATATTTATAATTTGTAATAGAATTAAGATTTGTATATAAAAATCTATAGGTAAACTGTCCAAACTGTAAAAGATGTTACATAAATCAGTTAAGTTAAATTAATCCTTTCCCCTGTCTTAATGGGAATAGGTGGGGAAATAGAACTCTGAGGTTGGGGGAAGTCAACTGAGCAGAGACTATTGTGATATTTTATTACCATAAATTGCCAAGGGTTAGTTGCAATTCTCCATCTACCAGCTAATTCCAATTTCATTAATATGAATATCCTCGAGCTTAAGGAAGGAAATTTCTTGAATTTTATGGATCTTGGTGGCAGGCACCTGCAGCATCTAATGTTTTCCTTGAGTTGTCAGAAAAGTCATGATGCATGTTTGCGACAGGTGGCACTAGTTCAGTTTTGGAAGTACTTGAGTCATTCGCATCTATGTTATTGCTATGTCACTTAATAGCTGACAGTTCTAGCTTCATTCTAAAAAAAAAAGAGCAATTTGGTTGAGTTTTGGAGATTTTACAAGTTGAAGATGGAAGACCAAACTGCGCACTTTTGCCATATTTTACTGTTTTACTGCCATAAAGGGAAGAACGCCCATCAAACTTGTGAAAAGTTGCATAAAGTTTACGGTGACAATGTTCTATAAGAACGTCAGTGTCAATGATGGTTCACGAAATTCCGTGCTGGTGATTTTGATCTCAACAACGCTCCTCGGTCAGGGAGGCCCACCAAGGTTGATGACGACAAAATAAAGGCACTGATAGAGTCAAACCCATGTTACATGACACGAGAGAATGAAGAAACATTGACCATCCATCATTCAAGCATTCACGGCCACCTAAAGAATCTGGGATAGGTAAGCAAGCTTGATACTTGGGTTCTGCATGAACTCAAAGAAGTTCATTTGACGGCGCGTATAAACATCTGCAATATGCTCATTAAACATGAAGAAAACGATTCTTTCTTGAAGCGAATGATAACTGGTGATTAGAAATGGATTGTTTACAACAATGTGGTGTGCAAACGGTCTTGGTCCCGACATGATGATTTGCCTCAAACGACACCGAAAGCAGACATTCTTCAGATGAAGGTTATGCTCTCAGTGTGGTGGGATTTTAAAGGTGTCGTGTTTTTCGAGCTCCTACCAAGGAACCAAACAATCAATTCAAATATGTACTGTCAGCAATTGGACAGTTTGAATGAATCCGTCCTCCAGAAACGTCCAGAGCTTGTTAATTGTAAAGGAGTTGTGTTCCATCGCGACAATGCGGACCACACACCAGTTTGATCACCAGTCAAAAATTATTGGAGCTTGGATGGGATGTGTTGCCACACCCACCATACTCGCCTGACCTTGCGTCGTCAGACTTCCACTTGTTTTGCTCTCTTCCAAACTCCTTGCACGGTATAACGTTCAATTCAGATGAGGCAGTAAATCAGCACCTTGTTCAGTTTTTCGCAAATAAAGACCGGTCCTTCTATGAACGAGGAATTATGAAGCTCACTGAAAGATGGCAAAAAGTTATCGAACAAAATGGGCAATATATCATTGATTGATCTTTGTTCTTTATATAAATAAATGACCTTTGAAAAACATAAAATACGTCATGACTTTTCCGACAACCTAATAGTAACGAGGCACTTTTATTCTGAGTCTCGTAGCATTAATACCTACAGCATATATTTCCTAGATAGGCCTAATAAAAATCACCATGCTTCCTTTTAGAAGCAAATGAGGATATCCAATCAAGCAGGAGCTAAGGAGCTTGACAAACTTGGCAAGACTTATCAAAGGAAAATTCATATCCGTCAACCTTAAATTAGTACATGTTTTATTTGAAGTGTTTTCTCGTAGCTGATAACTTGGCAAAGATTTGGTAATTAAGCATTCACAGATATAATTCCCTTAAGAATGCTCTAGAATATCAGAAGATCTAGGTCGCACTTCAGGTTGTTTTATTTCCCCCACTCAGAATGACACGTTTGACCCCTGACTTTATCCCAAGGCAACAGTGTGGAAGTTTTAGAAAGTATTTGTTTGCCTGTTAGCTGTTTGTTTTTAACATCTTCACCTTTGGCTCAGATTTGCATAATGGAAAAAGAGTGTCAGTGTTTGGGAAAGAAATCGTGTTCGCCTCCTCCCCATCCCTCCTCCTCCTCCTCCCCCTCTCCCTCCTCCTCCTCCTCATTTCTCTTTCTCTCTTCCCCTCCTCCTCCCCCTCCTTCTTGAGCATCCTAATGACTTCCAGGTGTGTCTGTGGGTCAAGCTCCTGGCCCCCACCCTAGGGATGCTGGGCCTGTGCCTCCACAAACACAAGACAAAGTTGGGGGGGTGCGGGACATGACATAAGTACAACATTGGGGGGGGGGAAACGACTTTGAAGTTCTGAGGATGAAATTGGTAAAAATAATTCTAGATGAAGACAGACCCGTTTACATTCCAAGAAGGGAAAATGTTTTTACGCAAACGGTTGCCCTGGACCGCGTGGGTTCTTGTTAATACCTTTCAACCTTGTGATTGAAAACTGAAGGCCTGTGATCCACAGCAGAGACCATGGCCAGAAATAATTCTCCAAGAACACTGCGTGTGCCTTCAAATGGTCCTTGATTGTTTTTCTTGGATGCCCCACTTTCCAAAGGCCAGAAGCTGTTTGAGGGAGTCATTAAAGTTTGGGAAGGTTTTATGTTCTAAGAGCAAGGTGCCGTCCTCAGAGGAAAATGTGGAGTTAATCACGATCCTTTCGCTCGGAGAGGGTGGCATTGGTCCACTTATGCACCTGGGGCCTTTGAATGACTCATGAAGGGACGCTTCAATGCCTTGCCTTCTTCCTGGATACCATGGCCATTCTGACTGAGCTTTCCCGAGGCAGTTGAGTATGACCTCCTCTGTGAACGCTGTCTTGAACTTGTCTCACCTCCTTCCTGAACTTTGCTCACCTCCTTACTCCTTTGAGCCGCACTCTGCTTGAGACAGGTTAGAACGCAGCCTGGAGACACACCTGGCCAAGAATCCTGGTTCTGCCCTTATTAGTGTGACCTGGACAAGTCACTTTCCCTGAGACTCTTCTGTACAGACGATACAACTGAACTACATGAGGGGTCCGCTGAACAGAAGCTCCTGTCGCAGAGTTCTATCAGGGTAACTTGCTTGCACATACCTGTTTAGACGCATCACTTACCCTGCTGCTAATTAGACTATGAGCCTCTGCAGGGCGACACCCCCACCTCATTCTTGTTTGAATTTGTTGTAGCAAAGACCCAGGCACACAGTAGGTACTCAGCAAATACAGCAGAGTGAATGGATTTCCATAGATGTCTTGAAGGTGTTCATTCACAAGAGCCATGAGCAAACCAGGCTGGATGACAAGGATCATTGAACCAGTGCATTCACAGGCAGCGTCTTCTCCATCCATATACCGAACTCCCTTTAGTACTGATGACCTTTCTGTCCTGAAATATTACAGAACCTGCCCTGGACCAAGATAGATGGGCTCCCTTCCGCATTCACATCCGTTTCACCCACCCATCTCGCCCGCCCATTTCTGTGTCATCCACCCATTTCCCAGCCCATTCCCACGGTCTCAGGAAATAATGGTTCAAAATACTAATAATCATACCTGGGATTTATCTGTCGCCATGCCTTAAGAGGGCGAATATACCATTTTGCACACTGCACAGAGGACAGATCTTTGGCTGCTGTTGATCAAGTTAAGGCAGGAAAGATTTACCGTCAAATTTCACCAACTAGAGCAAAGCGATGGGGCCCTGTTGGCATATGGGGATTCATTTTGATGCTGTTCTCCTGGCTTTGCTTAAACTGCCAAGTGAATTACTGTAACACATTTTGCCTGCAATTAATTTGACATCGAGTGCCAGAGAGCTTCTTTATGTTTCTCAAGGCAAACCAGGTTGAGATTTTTTTTTTTTTTTTTTTGCAAAACGATTTGTCCATCATTTTTCCTGATGTTCCAACACCATGTCTTTAGCTTCCTTGGAATTGAGTTGTGGAAATAATCATGTGGGCTCTTTCTATTTTTTTTTCTTTTAAAGGATCACAGAAAAAGAAACATGGTAATGATTTTGTTGAAATATTTTCAGATTCTCCAAGTAATAAAGTAGGTTTATGGTGTTTGCTTATAAAAGCTGGCTTTTACCGGAACGATTTGCACTCGTCCCAGGAGGGGGGAAAGTCAAAGAAGTAGAAATGGCCCTTGACGCATGTCCCTGGACGTTTGGCTGAATGGCTTTAGGGACAGTGTCTGAAACTGATACGAATTGTGCTACATGTGTTGGCACATACCTAGGACCCTCCCCATAAACTCCTTGAGAGAAACAAGGTTGTAATTCCCCAGCCACAGACTTTTACACTTCTGATCATTTTAGCACCAGCACTGATTTCAGCTCTGGCAGCTGACCACAGTTCCAGCTGGGCTTCGTTGCACTGTCAGCACCATGGGGCCTGATAAAGCATTTTTGGATTTTCAGACTCACCGTACCCCATGGTTTCAACTCGGTGGGAAACATTAAGCTCTCCTTTACCTGGGCTGGTTGTTGTTTTGGTAAAGAAATTTACCTGCAGTCATAAGAAAAATGACTGAAATATGCCAATCCTGCCCAATCACACATTATAACTCAGCAGCTAAACCCAAAATGGCCTTTCAGACGCTTCCCCAAGATGCAGGCTCAAAAAGCAGGCTGTCAAATGGAGTGGGTGGCCAATGATTTCTTGGACCTGCTGGATTCTTGGAGAAGTGACATGCATACATTGGTAGCAGTTGGCCCCTGTCTCTTCACTGGTACCCAGGGAGTCCGAGGCGACCTCCCCCCATGGCTCCTCCAGCTCTTAGAATCACTTGTTCTTTGATGATGGGGAGTTTATAGCTGCTTTCATTCCTACCCTGCAGCCCTGGCACCTGAGAAGCACAATCCTTTTGGAGTTCAGCAGATTCTCTCTCTCTGGGAAATCAGCAGAAAACAATGCAGACACTTCTTGATTTTCCCCTGAACTTCACAAATCTCTCCCCACCGTGACTGCACGAAGGGAGCTCTCAGCGTGGGGCAGGCAGCGGGCCAGGCAGTAATTAAGAAACACCACCCCAAATTCTTTAGATCTAGATTTATGGGCCAGTGGGCTCGGAGAACATCTCACTCACACAAAGCGGGACATTATCTTTTGTCTATTAAACATAAGCTTTCAAGATGAGTCGTGCAGAGCCAACAACATGGGCTGTTTCATTATGCTGACATTTATACTTCTGACTAAGGGGAGAGGCTTTCTCTACATCAGTCTCAAAATGAACAAACTCATATTTAGCCGCAGATTCTTCTTGTCACTCAAATGGTTTCCATATATCAGTTTTATGCAGCTCTTCTGCATTTCTGCCTTCGGAAGGATGCTGATGCCTGGGATTTAGGATGGAAATGGTTGGACCTCTGAACTTCCAATAACAGGAGGGAATCAAAATTAGAGAAAATAATAGGCACACACTTGTATGTGACTCTGTTTAAAGGACCCATCAGCATGAATGTTTAGTGGTGATAACAGTTATCGGTGATGTCATTTGAATCAGAATGGCCTTTTACCAGATTTTTTTCAGCTTTAGAAGATCAAGTTCTTCCAATTAAAAAAAAAAAAGTCCCCAGGAAAGTTTGGGATAAAGAAAATAGGTGACAAACGTTCTGGTCCATATTTGGCTGGAAGGAAGCTGTATTGTTGAGGTTAACCCTTTCGTGCTTCTTGACTATTCTGATAAGCCTGCCTCAAGGGGAAGAGATGACTCTATGATGTTATCCCAAATGCTAAAGAGAGCAATGAGGGTAGGTAGGGTTTGGCCCAGCTGGCGCCTACATATCTTAGCTTTTCCTTTTCTTTCTTTGTTTTTCATTCATCTCATTTCCCCTCTTCTGCCTCCCCCTCATGTATTCATTCATTCTACACATCTTTAGTGAGGGCTTGCTCTGTGTCAGGCCATGGTCTTGGGCAGGTGTAGGAAGTATGGAGCTGACCAACCAGATGCATCTCTTAGGCTCATGGAACTCCCATTCTGATGGGGGCATAGGTGACAGACAGCAGATAACAAATGCATGAGATGATTTCTGGTAATGATGAGTGCCTCAAAGCATATAAAGCAAGCTAGTGAGATAGAAAGCTAGGGTAGAGATGGTGTCTGTGATGTGCCAGGAAGAGCAGACTAAACCCATCCACCGTGTTCAATGACATCACCTTAATAGCTTAAATTCAGCCATGATGAGAATATTTACACCATGGAAATTGGCAAGTGCTACAAACCAGGGATCCCTCCTCCTCACCATGCTGGTTATTAAACATTATTAAGCTAGAATATCCGTGGGAGGCATCTTGGAGGAGGTAACGTTGATCTCACTTTTTATTGGAAAGAAACTTCATTTTGAGTTTCAGCATGAAAATCAGAGGCCAGTTTTTTGTTTTGTTTTTTCTTTCTCCTCTTTTATCAGTTATTCTCAAAATATTCTGTTAAGGATAATAGAAATATAAGATGTACCTTGATAAGTTATTTTTAATAATATTTTGGAGATGACAGAAAAAAATACAGGAGAGAGAAAATCCATAGATATTTAAGGGACTCATGGAGCCTGGTCTTCAAAATTACATGCTCCATTCAAGGTAGCTACAGGGTTTATGATTTCTCTCAAAGAATGTCAGTCCCATTTTCTATAACTGCTTCACCCTCTTAGGTGAAGTTATTCTTTGCACTTTTTGGGGGAAACTTCCCAAATCTGTCAGTATCTATTATAAACTGATACCACCTAACACATTAAATGTATTTAAATGATTGGTTCTATTAAAATGTCGCTATATTGCTTGAATTTTAATTGTGCCTGAGAATCAGTCATTGGAACTGCTGCAACGAAGGCTTTATGACTTATCTGAACCGTAGTGTATTTAACTACTGAGCGTCATTTGAGTGTCTTCTGTTGGAGTTTTGTTGTTTATATAAATGATTACTCAGAACCATTAGAAAAATTGTTTCAATGATGATAAAAATAATAATGATAATGATAATGATGATGATAAATTAGGCAATATATAGAGATGGCTTACTATGTTCCATGCCATGGCACCTAATTTGAACCTAACAGCAGCCCCGTGACATCGATTCTAGGTTGTCTTAATAATACACATGAGAAATTGGGGCACAGAGAAGGTAAGTCTTTAGCCCAAGAGCACACAGCTAGTGGAGGCCTGAGCCAGTATTCAACTCCCCATCTGTAAGTATGAAGCCCGTGCTTTTAGCCACCAGGTACTATCAATATTCATCAAAAGAGGATCAGCTTTTTGTCTCTGACACACCAGGATTTGCATCCCTGCTCTGCCTGAGGTTGGTTTTGGATCATCAGTTTAGCCTCTCTAGAGTTCAGTTTCCTCAACTGCTACATGGGGGAAATGAGTAGCACCTGCCTGCAAAGGCTGTTTGGGGGGCCCAGGGGTTATGCACCACCCATCACTTCTCAGGTGTTAGCTGCGGCTCATCTCCGTGTACCGGGGGGACTGAGGACCAAATTCTGAAATCAAATGAGATAATATCCATACAAGATTCTGCCATCACATTGGCCACTTACGTAGGACACACATGCTAGTTCCTTTCCTGCTGTGCCTATTTCAGCTTCTTATTTGTAACATGATTTGAGCACCAGGCTACTGAATTTTCATATGCATTTTTAAAAAATCTTGAATGGAAAGAGGATGTTTGTTAGAGAAAAATAAACACTTTTGACTTGATAATATTAAGTTTGTTCATCATATCTCCCCTAGATTCTTATAAAAATATTGATTTATATATTAAAGAAAGTCTTTAAACATTCTTTAGATGTGTTTGCCTGTACATGAGAGCTTTTCTAGATTTTGTTAAAAGTTGCCACTTACGACGGGTTGGAGCTTATTAAAAGGGTATTAATACATTATTTATGAGAACGAATTAAATTTTCATGTCATTTATTTGCTTATTGTTTTATTCTCTATCATTGTAATTTATTACAGCAACAAATTCAAGAACAACTTTATGGTTCTGTCAATGATGCCACAAAGGCATTTGCTCAAATTCAGCTATCACTGTAAAACCAACCAACCAACCAAACAACCAACCAACCAACCAACCTAAATAACAATACCACCAAATGAACTAGAGAGAGAAGGAAACTCCTTTAATATAGTCAGATGTTATTGAAAATCTACTGCAGATATTTTAAACAGCGAAAGCACTGATTAATGCTTTCCATTTGAATCAGAAGCTAGACAAGGATACTCACTGTACCCATCGATATTCCTATTGTTATGAACGTTTCAGAAAACATAAGATACAAAGAAAGACTTAAATAATGGAGAAAAAACTAAAATGTTCTTCATTTTTAAATTATGTAATTATAATCCTAGAGAAGTTAAAATATTGCAGTAAAAATTACTAGCAGTAGGATAATTTGAAGAGTTGGCTAGACATAAGGTAAATATACACAAATCAACTGATTGTCCCTATATTAGCAGTAATTAAAGATGGAAATAGAAAAAAGGTTTTATTCAAAATATTAACAAAACTATCAGACATTTAAGAATAAATTTAATAACAGTAACAAGATACCTATATGAAGATTATATAATTTATTGAAGGACATATAAAATAAAAAATCACCCACTTTCCATATAATTTTACCATAAAATATCTGCTACAGTAAGGGTCAGCCAAAGCTAAACTTTGAAGTAAGTGTATCTCTCAACTCATAATTCTTTTAGAAAATAAACATTGATAGAATTTGGAATTCCTGAACTGAAATAACATGCTATGTTTTATCTCCTATATTCCTGGTAACTTGCATTTCCAAGGAAGTAGAAAGAAAGTAGGCTTAGAATTTAGTTGGATGAACTCTTGGCTTATGTCATCTTTAATACAGAGCAAACAAAAGAGGAGTCATTGACATTTTTATTTCTTATCAGTGAATCATTTTTGCCTGGGATGTCAGCCTGATCCTGAAGCTGCTCTCTTACTAGTAAATGCTGCCCTTCCCTTCTGCCTCTGCCTTGTCCCTAACCCCTGTCAACCATTAATTTGTTCCCATTTTCTAAAATGTTATCATTTCAAAATGTTATATAAATGGAATCATACAGTATATAACCTTTTTGGAACTGACTTCTTCCACTTATTACAGTTCTCTGGAAGTCTCTCCAGTTGTTTCATGTGTCAACAGTTTCTTCATTTTTATTGCTGAGTAGTATTCTATGGTATGTTATGTATGAACCATATATACTCATTCCCCCACTGAAGGAAAGCTGGGATGGTTCCAGTCTTGGCTATTAAGAATAAAGCTGTTATAAACATTCATGTACAAGTTCATGTTTGAACTCTGAAATAAATGCCCATTGGTGTAATTGATGGATTGTATGGTAATTACATGTTTAGTTGTATAAGAAACTGTCAAACTGTTTCTGTATCATTTACATTCCAACCATCAATGTATGAGTGATTCAGTTTCTCTATATCCTCACCAGCAGTTGGTATTGTTGCTTTTTTTTTTTTTTTTAGCCATTCTTATAAGTATGTAGTAATAGCTCATTGTGGTTTTTGGTTTGCATTTTTCTGATGGCTAATGATATTGAACATGTTTTCATGTGTTTATTTGCCACCTGTGTCTCCTCTTCAGTGAAATATCTATTCAGGACCTTTCCTATTTTCTAATTGAATTCTTTATCTTATTACCGTTGAGTTTTGAGCATTTTTAATATATTTTAGGTACTAGGTTTTTTTTGGATATGTGGTTCGCAAATATGTTCTTCCAGTCTGTAGTTTGTCTTTTCATCCCCATCATGTAGGCTTTCTCAAAGGAACCATTTTTAAGTTTGATGAGGCCCAATTTAACATTTTTTCCTTTTATGGAATCGACCTCTTGTTGTCAATCTTTGCCTAGCTCAAAATCCTGAAGAATTTCTGCTGTTTTTCCCCAGCAAAATTTTATACTTCTACATTTTACATGTATGTCAATGGTACATTTTGTATTTTTTTTATATAAGGTATGAAGTTGGTCAAGGTTCATATTTTTTGCCTATGGATGTCCAATTGCTTTAGTACCATTTGTTGAAAAGCTAGTCTATTCTTCCTATATTTATTTGCTTTTGCAGTTTTATCAAGAATCAGTTGAGCATGTTTGTGTGGGTCTACATCTGAGTTCTGTTCTGTCCCATTGATGTGTATGCCTGTCTCTCTGCCAATTGTGTACTGTCTCAATTGTTGTCACTATATAATCAGCCTTGGTAGTAAATAGAGTGATTCTTCCCACCGTACTCTTTTATCAAGATTGTTTTAGCTATTCTAAGGCCTGTGCTTTTCCATATAAATTTTAGAATAAGCATGTCTATGCCTACCAAAACCTTGCGGCAATTTTGATAGGAAATGAATTAAACTTATAGATCAGTTTAGGAGGATTGACATCTTTACTATATTCAGTCTTTCAATCCATGGATGTGGTATGTCACTCCAATCCTTTGACGTGGCATGTCATTCCATTTATTTAGAGTATGGCTATTGAGTATATACTTAAGTATTTCATTGTCAATGGCATTGTGGTTTTAATTTCAATTTCCACATGTTCATTGTTAGTATGATGTA
Source organism: Hipposideros armiger (assembly GCF_001890085.2). Lineage (NCBI taxonomy): Eukaryota > Metazoa > Chordata > Mammalia > Chiroptera > Hipposideridae > Hipposideros > Hipposideros armiger. Next base: position 89,183 of record NW_017731369.1, read on the forward strand.
GACATGTGATTGCATTTTGTGTGTTAATCTTGATCCTGTGCTCTCCTGGACTAACTTACTAGCTCTAGGTTTCTTTGTTCATTTATTTATTTTGAGAATTCTTAGGAGTTTCAATCCTTTCATATACAAATAGAAAGTTTCCTTCTCCCTTTTTATTTTCTTTTATTTCTTTTTCTTGCCTTGTTGCAGTGGCTAGAATGTCCTATACTATGTTGAATAAAGTGGTGAGAAGACACATCCTTGCCTTCGTCCTAGTCTTAGGGTGGAAATCATACACTGTTTCACCATTAAATGTGATGCTGGTTGTAGGTGTTTTAGTAGATGTACTTTATCAGATTAAGGTGATTCTCTTCTACTTTTAATTTGTTGAGAGTTTTGTTTTGTTTTGTTTTTTTAAATAAAGGATGGATGTTGGATTTCTGTCTTTTTTTATGTGTGTCAATTGATATGACTGTATGAGTTTTTTTCTTAGCTTGTTGATATGGTAGATTACATTAATTGGTTTTTGAATGTTGAACCAGCCTTGCATATTCAGGATAAATTACACCATAGTATACATGTCTTCTATACATTGTTGGATTGAGTTTGCTAATATTTTGTTAATAGTCCACTGGCTTTATTCAGCAATTATCCATCTCCATCAAGTGCCTCACATGGAGAGGAAACTTAGTAAATATTTGTAGTTTGGGTTCCATTTTTACAGTTAGGAGGGAGTGAGAGTAGACTATAGCTCCCTGCCCGTGAGTTAGTCATTACTGGGTCCCCATCAGCCACTGTGGAGCTCAGCTTGAGTTGTATAAAAACCAGTGAGCATTTCGTTTCGCATCTCATAAATAATCTGCCTGCCTATATTTTAGTGTGTACTTCTCTCGCAGCTGGCATTCAGCCACAGACTGCATTTAGGCCCACAGCCAACGGGCTAGGGCAGCAGGCCAGGCTTCCAGTCCTGGCCTCACATTGCTTAATCCACACCACTCAGTTCCACCAGCATGGGTGCCCCGTCTACACTCAATCAGCCATCTTACAAAATGGGCTTTGTGGATCACATAAGGATTCAGATAAGAGATCTGAGATCCATCCCCCCGTTTATCCACCCATCTGTATCGCCGGAAAAGGAATCTTCACCTGGCAATGACCAGTAAATCACATCTATGGGCAAAAAAGGGCCCACTTATATTTGCCATGGGAAACTAAGGAAGAAATATGTCCCTGCTCAAGGGCTTCCCTCTCTGATTAAGCCTCTCATTTTAAGGCAACTGAGAAGACTCAAGTTGTGATCCACCGATGACAGTCGTGTTTCATCAAGACTAGTTCTGCTCAGGCTACCTCTAGTTGAAGATTAAAAATGAAAACTCCCTTGATTACTGGTGGTGGAAGAGATTCTTTCCCAAACCATAGATTCACGGAACTGCCAAACAGCAGCTTCAAACTTTGCCCTTCATGTTTGCAAATGAGGAAATTTGCCTACAGATACCAGAGAGATAGAATGAATGAATGAAGTTGTCTGTGTGTGAGGTGACAAATGGTACTGGACCCATGTCTCCAGTGTAGGGAAGACAATAGGAAGTGTCAAGGATTAGGCCCTCTCTAGAGGGGCAGTCATTATTAAACGCTAACTTAATGCTGCCAAGCGGAAATTTGATCCAATTTTGCCAGACTTATAATTTTTCCAAATAACCTAGGGGTACGTGTGTGTGTGTGTGTGTGTGTGTGTGTGTGTGTGTGTGTGTGTGTAATTTGTTTTTTCTTTTTATATAGACTCATCCAAATTTTAAATGTTGGCAATGCATTCATTGCATGAGCCAACTTGGAGTAAGCCAAATAAAATACATCTATCGACCACATTCGGCCTACGGGACATCATTTTGCCATCACTGGTGCAGAAGACTTTTCAGCTTTTTACTCTTCTCCCTGATTTGAGACTCTGTTTGTTATAATTCTACAGGAATTACTTGCCTTTTAAAAAATCAGTTATTTCACAGAAGCCAACCTGCTATTGGCACATCTATTAAATATAGAAACCTATCCCTTTCATGTTAAAGAGGAGAGACTAATTTTTTCAGCAAATGCACCGCTGCTTTCCATGGATTGTATAGTTAACTCTAAAAGTGGCACCACCTCCTAAATACCCAACTCCTCTCATCGTTTGTAACCTGGGCCGTTCTGTCCTACAGGGGTAGGCTTGTCGCTGCCTTTGAGGTTCCTTCCAAGGAAAGACGTCACCCTTGGCAGTGAGCGCCTGGAGGTCATTAAAAACACAGGTCAAGCAGGCGTTGTGTAGACGCTCCCAAATCTGTAGGCTCTCATTTCTCCTAGACACAAGGCGCGTGAGCACCTTCTCTTTGGTTACACCGGGCCAGACATTCCACAGCATTAGCTGGCATTGGCGGGAGGTTGGGGGTGGGGGGAGAAGACAGGAGCCAAGAGCGCACCATCCACATGATTACTATCCGGGCTGAAGACAAATGGTTTTGCCTGTGGCTATTGTGCATCTGAGGGCTTGTTTCAGGCTCCTAGCAACCAACGGTGATGTAATTATCTTGATATTTAGAACGCAGAAGAGCTGGGTGCTCAGGGTCTGCATATGGACTGCGTACCTTTCTCACTGAAATAACGCAGCACGTGGGGGCCATGCCTGCAGGTCGATGATGCCAGGTGGCAGCAAAAAGGGAATTGCAGGTCTCAGAATGCCCCGCCACGCTCACTGACAGGTAGAGCCATCTGATGGTCTGCTTTGATCCCACAGTTCTTTTCAGTGCAAGAAAAAGCCAGGCCAATTGCCTCGGTTTTGATTCGGAGGTGATTATAGTGATCTTCCCCGTGATTTGTGCATTGCCTGTATTTATCTTTTTTGTTGTGTTAGCCATGAAATGCCACATTTGAATAGCCGAGGGTATCTAGGTCGAGTCTTAAAAAGGCAGCAGAGTTCCTATTATGGGGGTGGGGGGGTGAAACCCAGATTTTTGTTGTCCCCGTATTAACCTTAAGTTGGGGAGCATACAAGGCCTTGATCCTACCATGGGCTGTACACCTCACTTTATTTCCTCCGCTACCAATGAGATGCTTGCCTTCCACTTTTTTTCTGTAGAATGAAGGATGGTTAGCAATTTTATTTCCCTCAGCACCGCCTTGGAACTTCTGTTTGCTTTCCTCCACTGTGCAAGGCCAGAGGCCCCAAAGAGCAGGATTCGCTGACCCATGTTGACAGATGGGATGATGGATGGGGCAGAGCAGGGCACAGGCCAACTGGACCAAGGGGGAAGTCTGAACAGGCTCCTTCCTGACTCAAAAGCAGAAGGGGAGGGGGGTCGGTCTGGGGGCAAAGCTCTGTGGCAGAAACTCAAGCTTTAGAAAACAACCGCCAGCCATGCCCAAAGAGAACAGCAAACTGAAACTGTAGCTTATTGCATGCAGCGCGCAGAGAGCTGTTCTGCAATTCAGCTAACATCTAGCGCTTTCCCTGTGTCAGGGATGGGCTGGCACGGGGGTCAAGATGGAGGCAGCCCTTGTGAACTCATTCCCTGGGAAATAGGACTATGAGGAGTTTCATCCCCTTCTCTGAGTGAAGAGCAGGAATAGAAGCGGGTCTAGGATTCAGGAGGCCATGGAAGGAGGGGACGGCTCCGAGCCTGAGAGTGTCAGGGAAGCTTCCTGGAGGAGGTGACATTGTGAAAGAGGAGAACACAAGCTAGCTAGATGGAGCAGAGAAAGGCCTGGTGGGCAGCGTGCACGCCAGGAGTGAAGGCCCAGCTTCTATGAAGCAAATACACTGAGCACACACTGCATGTCAGGAGCTTGGTACATTGTTCATTTAGCCTCCGGAAACTCCTGGGAGACAGATTCATCATCCCCATTTGAGGAGGAGGAAACCGAGGCACAGAGAATTGGAGTGGCTTGCTAAGGAGTAAGTGCCAGGGCTGGGATTTGAACCCAGCGCCACCTGGCTTCCCTTTTTCAGCTTTGATACACAATTTTTCTGGAGAGTCTAGAGTCACTTTGATCATTCCGAGCAGCCCTTTCCGTGAAAGGGAAGCCAAGCAGAGCCCTTCTCTGCCTGTGGGTGTTTATTTAGGGGGTTGGGGAGATGTCCTCAAGTAGACCTCGTGTCATTATATGTAGATCCCTAGGGAGCAGCCCACAATAATGCATTTCCGGAAATTCAGATTGCGTATTAGCCTGGATAACAATACTAATAATAACTGAACACAATCAGTTGCCTAGCTGTAAAGCAATAAAGAGCCTCTAACATTTGCTGTAACTATATTAATCATAAGTTGGGAGTCATAGCAGGCCTTTCTGTCATCATACACACTGCTTTATTCCCCCCAATACCATTTAGAACTTAGCTAAAGCTGACTTTAGTATCATCTGTAATACGAAAGCTGGCTTTAATATCATCTGTTTTTGTTTTGTTTTGTTTTGTTTGTTTTCTTTTGTTTTGTTTGTTTTAAGCGCCTGCTCTTTGAGGGCGAGCATTCAAATAAAGAACAGGTTGTAACCTACACCCAAGGGAGGCACTCTTGGCCAAGGTACAGCCCCTAAGCCTTGAATGGTTTTTCCAGGCCTGTTCATGGACCAGGCTGGACTGTCCACATGGCTGTCCTGTCCTCCTGGATGCTAGCCACAACTATATTCCACAAACGTTTAGAGTTTGGAAGAAAAGAGAGCAAAGCATTCTGCCTCGATCAAGAGCCGCTTTGGCTCCCGTGGGCCCCCGTTCTAACTAGCTGAGTTGATATATCGCAGATGATCTTCAAATAGCAGGTTCCCGTTTGTTCAATGTCAGAGCCCTATGTGGTTTGAAACGTAGGCAACTTGGGTCTCGCCACTGCACATCAACACCCACTCAATCCTTTTAAATTAATCTAGCGCAACAAGTATTTATGAAGTGTCAGGTAGATGGCGGTCAGGTCACTGGCCCTATGGAAACACCGCCTCATGTTCATGATTTGAGTTTCTTTTAATGAAGATTGTCTGAGCTTACTTCCTCTTGTCCCTTTTCTCTGACTTCAGTTCTTGGCTCCTCTTCTTTTTGGCTCTTATCTATCTTCAACGCTGGCCCCACGTTACATTTTCTTTGCTAATCCACCCCTCAAAGATAGACACAGGTATATACATATTAAAAAATAAAACTTTTTGCCAAAAAAAAATGGTGATTTCATGGAAAGAATATAACCATTCTTTTATTTTATATTTTTATTTTTGAAAGGATAGGGATAGTTAATGAAACTTTCTGTTTTCTTAATTTGGAAAAACTGAAAAAAAAAATGCAACATTTAAAAACTACAACTCTTTTGCACGTGGATGTGCATGGTCAAACAATAACCTTTGGTTTGCTGTTAATCATTTTTATAGTGAACTTGGATGGAACCAGTTGCACACATCTTCATGTTTCCTGGGTTTCTCTGGGTTTAAGGATATCTGCTTTTTAGGTCCTGATGGATCTCTGAGCATGAGCTATGACATTCGTATTACACTTGTAGCTTTTACAAGCTCCATCCAAGACACAGGCTTTCAGTGCCATGCTTTCAATTAAAATAATAATAATAAAAACAAATAAAGGACATGGTTGTTCCTCTGAGATTTGGTAGTTTGAGAGTTTGACAAAATTTTTCAGTGGGACCAAGTGTCATGGCATCATGCTTAATTCAGAAGACAGACTTCATCTGTGCCTTCCTCCAGGCTTCGGGTGCTAGGTCCACCTAGAGTCTAGAGCAGCAAATTTTTGTGTTAAAAGCCAGACAATAACTATTTTAGAGTTTGTAGTCCAAGAGACAAAATAGAGGCTATCATATAGGTAGTCATATAGCCACTTAAAATACTGGGGGTGCCAAACAAATGTAGACAAGTGGACACTTTGGTCACCGTTGTTCAAGCAGTCATTCGACATAATCAGAAGTGTCTGGACCCTGACGGTAACCACTTGGAGCGCCTTTTATAATTGCAGAAGTCAAACATGACTTGCATTCATCTTTTATTGTTGGTATATATTGAGTATTACAATTTTAAGACAGTTTTCCTTTCTTAAAATGTGTATACATTTTTTTGGCATCCTTTGTATGTCCATGTTAAAATGTGAAAATTATTCTTAGATGAGGAACAGTCAAAACAACCACAACAGATAGCTGGCTGGATCTGGTCTGTTTCCAGGGACAGTGGACCCCTGGTCTGGGGTAGTGCATAACAAACTATCATGGGCACAGCAGTGCTCCTGAAAGTGCAGACTTGGAATCAGGATACCTGCAATCAGACATGAATCCTGCATTCCTAACAAGCTCCAAAAGGATGCTAATGCGGACGCTACATGGAAAACATTTTGAATGGAAAGGGTTATTGTAAATTCCTAGAAAGCCAGAATTTTATTTTCTTGTCTTTTTATCAGTGCCCAGTGTGGTGTCAAGTTCATAGTGGACTGATACGTAGGAGAGAAAGAGAGGGGGAGGAAGAATTCCAGCTTTAAAAAAAATAAAAATAAAAAAAGGTAGGCACAAAAATCTCTGGTGATTTCTAAACATCTAACAAAGATGAAGGAAATTCTTAAAGCATCGACGCTCTTGTAATTCACATGGTTGTATCGTTATTAAAAATAAAGGTGTAAAATGGTGAGTTTCAATTTCTAGAAAATCAGGACAGTTACTGCTTCTTCCACAACTATGCTATGCGTGTTCTTGCCACCCATTACTTAACCTGTTACTACTAGCAAGTGCTAATGTGATTGTCTGTAGGTCTAACAATTGGGATTTTTTTTTAAAGCAGAAAATATTTTAATTACGCAGGTATGTCCGAATTTTGCACACCAAGTAGAAGATATTGGAAGGGAAATTGCAAATTCTTAAGCATCCTAAGATTAGTAGTCAGAGTTAACAACCAGACAATTAACAAGTTAAAAAAAAAAAGTGTGAATCACACGCAGATGTTATTTCCCAGAAACGTTGCTTACAAAGGTAATTGCTCACAAATTTTAGCGTTTACAGCAGGTATCACAGGATCTCAAATTTAAGGGTATGTGTGTTCAAAGTCTTAAGAATATCCAAGGGATGTGTGCATAATTACCTGAAATTGAAACTACTGTAGTTTAAACACTTGCTGAAAGGAAGACCTTTTATTTCATCTTCTCTGTGGGCTGGTAAGGGGGAAAAAAATCAACAGCAACTAACAGTAAAAACTTTTAATGTTGAATATGTAGACTTGCAAATTGTGAGTTAGCATCTGAAGAGCAAAGCTCTTTGATGATCTTTGCTGATGCTCTGAGGAGAATGGCACAGGGCACCTGGTAAAATAGCCTTGGGCATTTCTTCAGACATTTTCTCCGCATTTACATTAGCTGAAGAGTAGGTATTAGGGGACAAAGTGGAATTCCGGATAAATACGCCTGGATGAGAAATGAAGCAAAGAAGGTACAAGAGAAAAAAAAGGGGTTGAGCAACAAATTGCAACAACAAATTCCAAACCAGTTTGGCTGGATGAGCCAAGACACAACAAAATTTATCAAGCATCAAGATGTGGCCTTTCAGTACATTTCATTAACAAGACAGCTGATCTTTATCTTAATTTATGATGTATACCATCTCTGTTCTGGGTGGGACCCAGCTCTAAAACTTAGAACCAGGTGGCCTTGGTCAAGTCTCACAAACTCTGTTTCAGTGTCTTCATCTGTGAAATGGCTCAAAAGTACCCTTTTTGCAAGGTTGTGTGAGGGAGGATTAAGTGATAGTCCATTAAAGTCAATCATGACTCTAAAGCATCTGGCACATAGTAGGATCTCAATAAGTGGTAGGTGTTATTATTTGGTAGGCAATGAAACGATATTTTAAATTATAGGTTTTCTTATTATTTAGGTGCTATAAGACCAACTGATCAGAAGACAGCTGCCATTGCAATGATAGTTTGTGATACTAATCACAAAAGGGGGCATTCTATGCCATGGGGGACTACTTGGGGATGCACCAAGGTCAGTCAGGAGGCAGAAGGATAGGGGGAAACTGTGGACCTGAGCCTTTATTGTGGTTTCTGCAGGCACAAACAGGGGAGGCAAGGTAAACAGCCTTAGGATTGGCCAGTTTGAATAATTTCAGTGGGCTCTGGGTGCTAGGGTTTGCCCCTAGTTGTCTGGTATCTGGCCCTGGAGTGAATTAGGGCTGATGAATAGTGGCCAGGAATGTGAGAGCCTGATAAAGAAGGTGACTGTGGGTCTGAGCTCAGGACTGGTTGGTCTACAATTGGAAGGCACAGGTGAATTGTTTGCTATCTCTAGGAATTGATTAATCTTGGGTGGGGCAGTCCCTCCAGGGTTAGCAAGGTCCTAGATGTGAAAACAGCAGAATACAAAAAAATAAAAGACATAGCTAAAACAGGAGAGGACCCAGTGGGTACCTCTGGAAGTTTAAAAGTAAATACCTTTGGATTTTATGGATGAAGAGAGTGAAAATTGGATGAGAAGAACTATAGAGAAGGGAATAGTCAGAGGCGTTTCAAAATACCTGGCACAACAAAGTACTGCATGTTAAGAGAAGGCCAGAGAAGCATGACAGCAAATGCAATTTTCAGTTGGAAAAAAAAAAAAAAGCACAACTTAAAAAGGAGGCTGAAGGCGAGGGAAACCAAGTCAGTCCTATTATTCTTACAAGAGCTAGGAGGCGGCCTCAGTCCCACTCTTAATTGTGGCTGCAGAAGCGCTTACTTTTAGGTGGAGTCATTTGAGAGATCCAGTCACTGCCCTGCTTCAAACCCCCCAATAACTTTCCACTAAACCTATAAAAAAGAAAACGTGCCCAAACTCCTCATTGTGGCCAGCATGGCATGACTTAATCTCACCCTTCCTACATTGCTGCCTCACCTCTAACTTCCTCCAGCTTCCCAGCTCCCAGCCTCACTGTCCTTTCTGTTCCTTGAACACACCAAATTCATGCATTCCTTCCTCAGGACCTTCACCCTCCGTCTCCTCTGTTCTGGTGTGCTAGTCCTTCTGAGCTTTGCATGGCCGACTGGTGTTGATCATTCAAATCTCAGGTTAATTGTCACCTTTGAAGAGAGATTTTTCTCAAACTGCCCAGTCTAAAGAAGCCATCTATTCTAATCCCCTGCATGGTGCTTATTACTCTCGGTTATGTTGTTGTATATGTATTTGCTTCTGGTCTGTATTTTCCCACTATAATCTATATTTTAGGAAAGCGGGAACCTGGGTCCTGTTTACTCCTGTGGCACGAGGCCCTAGCCGCGGAGCCCAGGACGCAGCAGGGACTCCGCATTTATTGAACAAATGAATGAACTGTCTAAAAACACACCATTCTTCACTCTGCCTCCAGACAGCTCAAGAACAATTCCCTCAAGAGGCTCTGAAAATTACAAAAAGAAGCAGTGCATGGATTCCGGCCCCAGTAGGCTTCTGGGCTTGGTGTTTCTTTAATTTCATGTAAATTCCTCTAAGTAAATATTCCTTAAAAGTGAATAAAATTTTATTTCGCTTTAACAAGAGAATATAAAAGTTAAAAAGGTCACTGTAGTAATAGACTAATCTCAATTACCAGGGCAGCCTCCGAAACCCTCACTCCCACCTAATCTCATTCACTGCATACGCAGCTCACCGTGTGATTTCCAACACAGCTAAATGAAATTATAAAGCAGTGTTAAATTTATTAATCATTTAATTAGCTAAATGTTCCTGCAAGTACTCGCGAGATGAATGGCATGTCATTTTCTAATGCAATTTGCCTCTCAGGCAGCCAGGGTCAGAAAGTGAAGCTCCTAGCATCCCAAATGAGCTTTTTTATATCGCACCTTCGATTACGAGACGGCGGTGATACCAGTGACCATATCTGAGACTTGTACACAAGACCGGGGCACTCGGGTGCTAGAATTTTTGCAAAAAGAGCTCTCCAGCTCAACCGGTTTACAAAGAGGAGGGGCCGGGTGGCTGATGAGCCCCCTCGGAGATTGCCTCTCCCCGTATCTCCTTGCAGGGCAAATCTTTTCATATTTAACAAGCCACTGAGCAGAGCAGAGCAAAAGATAGCAGCCAGTATTAAACGCATGCTCAATCTAGTTTTATTTCTTTAAATTTACTCAGTCGAGAAAAATTTGTGGAGTGCAAATTCCCCTCATGCTAGGTGACTTTTGAATCCTTCTCATTGAGTCAGGATTTATTTCTCCCTTCCAGCGTCCTAGCCTGTGCTTGTCATCTTGGTGCATATGCACACTTGCTTTTGAAGAGGGCCTTCCCCGGGAGGGGTGTTCTGACTCCCAGCACTGGGATGCATACCTGGGGAGCTTGAGGATTTGGGGCCGACTTTGACCCGTAATTATTTCTGACTGCAAAGTCCCTGACAAGAGGCTGCTGCCAGGAGCTTTGTAAATCTCCTCCCATTTGCGAGGAGAGAACTGGCATCAAGAACATTGTCTACATTCACTCAGCAAGGAGCTGTTGGGCTGGGTGGTGCCTGTGGCCCAGAGCATGCAAAGGAACACTAGGCTGTTTGTTCAAGATGGAAGCTGTCAGCTCTGAGAGCCTCAGCAGGAGGAGCGTTTTGATGCGTGGATGTCCCTGGTTCACAGAGCCACCCAGCAGAGGCCAGCTATTCTGCATTAAGGAAGGTAGACACGGTGGGACACAATAAGTCGACATCTGAGGGCTGCTTTCTAGTCCTAGTTCCACCTGACGTTAGCTGCAGCCCCCTAGACAAGTCACATTCCCTCTGGCCCCAGGATGTCATCATCCAAAAAACAGAGGTCATATGAATCCTCCATATTCATGTCAGTCATAGCTAATCATAAAATTGTCATAAGGGCGAAATGAAGTGATATACTTGAAACTGTTAGGTAAATTCTAAGGGGATGGAGAGGGATGGTGGAAGTACTTTGTTTTAGTTTGTTTTTTCTTTTAAGAGCAATGGCTTTGGGTCGAGTAGAGTTGCATCCCAAACTGGGCTCATCAGATAGTTTCTATTTGATTCCGAGCAAGATATTTAGCTTCTCTGAGCCTTGGTTTACTTACTAATAAAATGGGAATAATACTAGTGCCAATTAGAGGGAGAAAAAGTGTGTGTGTATAGATATACATATTACACATATATGCACAAAACATGTATATACATCTACATCTACATATACATATATATACATATTCACTACATATTCACATACAGTTACTGGCACCTAATCTGGCTTAATAATGCTGGCTGCTGCCGGTATTGCTACTGTTACTACTATTTCCATCACTGTGAATGTGTCAATATTGTAGATACAGTGGACCACATCCCCCCTTCCCTAAAACTTCCATGCATGATTTCACACAGACCTCATTAAACAGGTTTGCCAAGTATAGATAGACAAAGGCAGTTCTGGACTCACTTTCAGAATACAAGGCAAAGAGGAATGCCAACGTATTTGGTACAAATATGGCGTGGTGTTTAAGAGCACTGCTGGCCGCTGGAGTTCAGCAGAGCTGGTTTCACATCCTCCCTCTGCCCTGTACTAGCTAAATGACCTTGAACTATTAATACTTATTTGCCTTGCTTACCCTCAGTTTCTTTATCTGTAAGGTGGAGGTCATCTCAGTGCCACCCTCCCACCCAAGGTTCTTGTCAAAATGAAATGGGAAACCCATAGCACAGTGGTTCTCAACCTGTGGGTCGCGACACCTTTGGGGGTCGAACGACCCTTTCACAGGGGTCACCGGGTGCTCGTATGTGGGCGTATTTGCATGTGGGCCTGGAGACGGATAGAGGAGCGGTGTCTCGGTTCCTAAGACCATCGAAAATATGTGTTTTCCGATGGTCTTAGGCGACCCCTGTGAAAGGTTGAGAACCGCTGCCATAGCATAAATTTGGCACATAAAATAAGCAGCCAACAATACTGGCAAGAGAGAGAGAGAGAGACAGAGAGAAATGAAAAAGTTTTTGAGTAAGTTTTGTCTACATTGTTCACTTTAACAAATACTTCTACTACTTCCCTGGAGTAGTTATCTGCCTTGCACATTTTGGGTTAATGCCATGCAGACCAGAGTAACGTGCACAGACTGTAGTACTCCCCTTCACCTCCCTCTTCTTTCCTTCAAGTTTAGGGTCTTCTCCTAGAGCCTGTAGCTAGGACACTAACTCTCAAGCTCTCCCAGTACCTCTGGTGTTCCCCTAGTGGGCAACATGGATGGCAAACACAGATATGGGCATGGACGGCCTCAGTTATCACTGGCCCGTGAGAAACAGGACACTCTGGGGCTGAGACCCTAGAATGGAGCAGGACACTACAATCAGCGGGCCTAGGGAAGCATAGTCAGTTTGCCCTTGGGGCATGACTTCCACTTTCATCCTTGCACTTATTCCATGCCATACCAAGGCCTTGCATCCGCAGCTATCATGAGTCCCATTAAGAAACTCAAGAGTTAAGACCAAGGGCAACCTGGGAATTGGCTGCACTTGAGGCTGTGCTGGGCAAACTGGCTAATGGGCCAGGCTGGGTCTGAAGGTCCTAACCTGACCTTCTTCAGAGCACATTTCCTCAGAGAGCCCTGGAGTCGAAGCAAAGGTGTTCCTTCCTGTGCCCTGTTTCTCTGTAATTCATCTCAGGGGCCATCTTCCAGCCTCTGAGAAGAGAATGCTCTCCCCAGAAAAAGTGCTGATGGACAGATTTGGTCCTTACTTATGGCTTAGGGAAAGCACCTTTCAACAGTCACACTCGAGAATTCTTTCAGGCATTTATCCAAGCACACACATAGAACAAGGCCTCTTCCCCAAACCAGTGTATGTTGACAAGAGTTACAGTATCTGTGCGTAAGATGGGCCACGGCGTGCATGCCCTGGGAGCTGTAATACACTCCACGAGATGCACTGTGTATAGAAAATCAGGAAAGGAGAGATCACAGGAGAGAGAGGAAGCAGGGAGGAAAGTGGGAGAGACAGTCAGTGAGGAAGAGAAGTAAACAAACGCAACTGCCTAAGCCCTGAAATCTGCCCTGGGTTTACTTGGGCTAACTGGGAGATCCTGAGTAAGACCATTAGTGTCTCCGAGTTTCAGATGCATCGTTTGTAACATGGGACCCATCATCAAGGCCCCTAATTTATAGAGGTGCTTGGAGCACTACAAGAGATAAGTAGACAAAGAACCTGAGACAATGTCCAACATATAGTCACTCATCAATACATAGTAATCATGTTATTCAAGAGAGAGAAAGAGAAGGAGTGGGGGCAGAAACAGAAGAACATGAAAATGAAGATAAGAGAGAGATGTCAAGTGAAAAATAAAGGAGAAGAGAAGAGAGATTGGAGAGAAAAGAGAAGAGAGTTTCCAGTCCAGCTGGATATGTCGCACTTGTTCTGCTTTTTTTTAGCCCTACCCATGGTTTCTTTTCTCCAGGCTGTTGTGGGCCTGGCTTACATATAAACTCAGAAACATAAGCTAAACATAGACTTTAGACACACACACACCGTAGGCAGGCATGATTGCATTCACACTTTCAGTTTGCCATATAAAAGCTTTCCCTCCCTGCAACTTTATGGCCCAGAAACTAAACTACAAAAACTACAATACCGTTTTTCACTTTATAGCAAAATATAAATCAATACTTTTATGTCTCTTTCACGAGTTTGGGAGCTACAGCAATCGAGGAGTACCAGTGCCTGGGTACCCCTACCTAACCAGGGTTTTTTGGGGTTTTTTTCCCCTTCCACCATGTTAAATATTTCTGGCTAGCCAGTGAAAACGGGGAGATGACCATGATTGCTTTTAGATTGCCACTTCCACATTGAGTGAATTTTATAATAAGAAGCCATTTTTCCCCCCTGATAGGCTGCCCTTGTGCCCGCCTCTCTGACTTTGCGGTCCTCATTATTGTGGGTTTAAATGAAGGATGTTCATTCAGGCAGGGACGGGGGGAGGCCACCAGGCATCAGAGCTGTTATCAGGCCCTTCTATCAGGCCAAGTGACAGGCGTCCGGAGCAAGAATGCAGAGCTCATGGCGGAGACCTCCAGCTGACACCAAAGGTGACTCCCCTCACTCTAACCTTGAAAGGGAAAGTTCCCACTTTATTAAAATGAATTTCGAAAGGGCCTCTCTGACAGCTGCATAATTAAATATTGGAGTGTCAGCGATAATTTATTCCACTCGCATGTCGTGGTCAGATCCTTTTCACTAGAGGGTCAGCAAGCATGGTGACAGAGGCAAGGAGACAAGGGATTCTGGGCCCTTTGTCATTTATGTAGCCCAGCCCTGGAATCTGAGACTCATAAAAAATACGAATACACACACACACACACACACACACACACACACACACAATGACACACATGAAACACATGCAAACACACTCACCCCAGAAGAGGGACAAAGTGTGTGTGAAGACACCCATTGTTATTCACCCAGCACAACTCTCTAGTTCAAATCTGATATGCATTTATTATGACTAGAAAATGTGAAATGGCCAAGACCGGTGTGTAAAGACTTTCAGCCTATATTTGAGGTTCTCAGTGGGTGCCATTGTGGTTTCTGATTTATCAGCTACCCCAGTCTCTATAGAAGATCTCTTTCTACAAGCGCAGTTGATAAGAAAGGTCATCACAGATGTGAAAGTGGATAGAACTTCCCGGACATGAACTTTTGTACAAGTTGTGACAAGGCTAGTAACTTGATATATATGCAGTGTAAGGGCTTTAGGTATGCACTGGCCCTACCCAATAAACAACTATTGAATGTATTATTGTGGGTCCGCTTTGTGTGTGTGTGTGTGTGTGTGTGTGTGTGTGTGTGTGTGTGTGTGTGTGATTTGAGAAAAATTGGCCTGATTTTAAGCAGCTATAGTGGAAAGCACATGGGTTTTGGAGTTCGACCCAGGATCCTTTCTGTGATTCATGCCCACCATGTGCCCACCACAGGCAGTGGCATATTGCTTCATAAATGCCTATGAAAAAGTACAAAAAACACCGCCAGTGCGAATTCCACGTGGACCTTCTCGGGATGTTTAGTCTTTGTTTATGTTAGTGTTTGGCTTTGTTTTGTTTCCGCTGGGGAGCAGTTGTATGATTTTTGCTCTTTGGTAGTTGAGAGGAAATGAGTTAATGCTTCTTGGGGCTCGTTGTCCGGAAGGTTCCACCCGCAGCGTGTCTACGCAGAGAACCAGCCCACGAGCCCCGTCCATCATTTCTTATTTGACCCTGTCCTGTTTATTCAGTTGGGGTAAAAGCGCAGGCCAAGCTTGGCTAGTCAGTGTATTCCTTTGTCAGAGGCAGGCTTGGGCTACTCCGCATCAGCCTGAACAAATTACATCCCTCACTCCATCGCCGAGCCGGGAGCAGGGTTATAACTCAGTCTAAGCACCGGTCCCTCTTCTATTGCCTTCATAACCAAGGTCATACTAATCAACTCAATTACCAGTCCTCTCGGACATTTTCATAATGTTTTCTGCTAGTTGCTCTCCTGTGAAAATCTCTCGGTCTAAGCAAATTAATGCCATTTTTATAACTATCTACATTTCAGGTACAGTGATCTCCTTTGGAAAGACTGTATGTATCCCCAGCAGCATAAACTAGCTTTCCCTCCCAGCATAATGTTCAGACAGGTTGGGGTATTGCCACAGTCCGTTCTTGACTTTTCTATTTTTTTTTTAATGGTATAAACAGATATTTTCGTTTTTAGGAAAACATGAAATTACCAAGAAACTACTTTAGTCACTTCTGGAAACAGATCACCGTATCTCTTCCCCACCACTTTCACCGCACTCCCAACTGACCAAGCTGGACGTTTCAGCCAGGCCTCTTCCAGGCCCCATTTCCTAAGACATAGGGGGATAAACTGCACCATGTGCCTTAAAGGTTGTGTTTTATATCCTTATTACTTTGCAGATGTGTTCCCTTTTGCCTCTTCCTCACCCCACCCCACTTATCTCTCTCCTTTGTTGTAGAACCACCGTGCACATTTGTATAGCATTCTATTTTTTAAATGCTTTTTCAAGTTATCTAATTTGATTCCCATAGCAGATCTAGGAGAGTTCAAAAATCACACGCTTTGGGAAATAGCCCCTATTTTGAAAATTTCCTAACAGCACAATTGCTGGGTAGCTACTGCCTGGAAGATGTCAGATGGGCCTGTTTGCTGAGTTGTGTTGGTTAACTGCAGTCCAAGTTGAGAAAGCAAACCACTGATTTTATTGAATACAGGAGCTAACCAGGGCACAGGGTGACTGCTGGCTCTTGGTATCTCTGAACGGCCACCTCCCATGCTGCTCACATTATTAATTAAAATGAAGCTCTGTAGCATTGGGTCTACGTCCTGTGGGAATATACCTTGCTCATAGTAGGCTCTGAAAAAAAGATCAGTTGAATGAATAAATTATTTCATCACGTCTTATTTAATGGACTTGCTTATTTGCTCAAAAGAGACATTGAGCTGAGTATAAAGGACAACATACATTTCAAGTGCATCTGAAATGTGTTATTCCATAATTTTTTTTAAAGGAAACAGTGAGGCAAATATGACAAAATGCTAACAATTTCACTTGTGCATGGTGGATGTTAGGTGTGGTTATATTATTCCTGGTGCTTTTTCTGTATTTCCAAGTTTTCCCCCAACACATGTACTTAGTGACCCAGAGGTCTGGGCTGGCCCATACCCTTGAGGCAGGTCAGACATTTGGTAATGAAATTGAAGGGGAGGGAGCTGACGTCTGTGTGTACCCATCATGCACTGGCCCTGAGCTAGGTGCTGTGCTTCCAGTGTCTCATGGAACCCTGCACAGGTTCTGGCTATTCCTCTTCTCGCCATCTTAACGGCAGTAACGCTGAAGCCAACCTCACTTCCCCAACATTACATAAAGTCAAAGGAGATTCAGATTCCGGCCACAGTGAATTCAAAATCCCTGCTCTCTCTCTCTCTTTTTATTCGCCCCCCTACAAACATTGAAAAACTTGAGGTGAAATTCACATAGCATAGTTAACTATTTAAAATGATTCAGTGCACAACCACCACGTCTCTGTAGTTTCAAAACCTTCTCATCCTTCCCAGAAAATCAACCCATCCCCGTTAAATAATCACTCCCCGTTCCTCCCCGTCCACTAATCTGTCTTTGGTCTCTGGATTTCCCTATTCTGGACGTTTCTTACAAAAACAGTCATACGCTCTGTGACCTTTTGTGTCTAGCTTCTTTTACGTATGTTCTCAAGTTCGTCTATGTTGGAGCATATGTCAGCACCTCATTTTTTCAGTGGCTGAGTAATATTCCACTGTATGGACATACCACATTGTATTTCTGCATTCGTCCATTGATGGACAGTTGGGTTGTTTCCACCTTTCGGCTCTTAGAAATAGCACTGCTGTGAGCACTCGTGTACACGTTTCTCTGCGGACATTCATTTTCATTGCTCTTGGGGGTCACTCTAGGCATGAGAGTGCTGAGTCCTGTGGTTCCCTCTAAGTTTAACTTTTGGGAAAACTACCAAACTGTCTTCCACAGCGGCTGCCCCCATTTTTACATAAAATCTCTGCTCTGAATACTCCTCAGTGTCTTCTAAGGCACTAGAGTCTTCATTAAGTTCTTTCTGCAGAAAGAGTTAAGGCGTCTTCTCAGGTAACTATGATCAACCCTGAGGGATTTAGCTGGTGCGTGTGCAACTGAAATAGCCAGGAGGCATCCAATCCTTGTTATTTCAGTCTCTCTCCCCCTCCTTCGCACCCCATTCAGGCTCCATCTTTCCCAAGAATGGAGGATGGGTGGCCTAGAAAAGTGGAGGGAGGCAGAGGAGTCATAATTATACCTTCGACAAGTGCCGACGAGAATTCCCAGCCACTTTTGCCACTAGATTGCGCTCATCTCACCCTGCCAGCACCCTCAGTGACAGGAAGGGAGTCCAGCCACAAACGTAAGCAAACCCAGAAGGAAACTGAGGCCCGGCAAAACATTCAGCATGGCCAGCCTCCCAGAGCTCATGTGTGCTGGCGGCTAGACCAGAATTTGCTGTCTCCACGCCTCCATCAGCTGCTGTGGTCTCTAATAACCTTCACACTTGGGAGAACTAAAAAAAAAATCATCATCATAAAAAAATTATGTGAAAGACCCCTTTAAAAAGTTAAAAAGTTTTTCATTATATGAACCCTTCACTTGAGAAAACTAGCTTACGGCAAAAATCTTGATCCCGGAGCTCCTTTAGAAATCTTTAACCCCGTTAGAGAGAATGAATATAGTACATATACACTATTATTGGGCAAGGCATGTGCTAGCTATTTTATAAACAGAATCCCACTTAATCCTTCGTCCACAATTCTAAAACGTCAGTATATTTTGTCCTATGGCAGCAATGAGGGAGCTAAGGCTCAGACCACATGTCCAAAGTCTCCCATTTTGGAGGCAGTAGCTTCCGGCGCTCGGTTTTCCGGACCTTAGATGGCAGCTTATTTTCACCCTGCCACATGCCTGAGACCTGTTATGTGTCAGAGAGCACAAAACGACTGAGATCATAAGACCAAGGTCCAAAAGTCTATGAATGCACAAACTGCCACAGCTGTGTGTGAGGCTACGTCTCACTTCTCCATTTGTAAGCTGGGGGCGCCACGCCAAAGGGCAAGGCTTCTCCGGCGCTGCTCTTGCTGAGCACCGCTCTTGAAATTCTTCAAAACTGGGCTTGCAGGCCTCCTTCGTTCCTCCTTTTGTCACCCCCAGGCTATCATTTTCTGGCCAGGGAAAGCCCCCATAACCCTGAATCAAGGCCGGGGGAGAGCAATCTCGAGTTTGTCCTTCCTGCTTTACACAAATAGCGAAAGCCAGCAAGAATTGCACAAGTCTTTAACCAACAATTAGAAAGTGCATTGTCCAAGACACACTGAGATTAGAGTGGACATGGCTGGACAGGTGGTGGACAGGGTGATTGGAAACGCCTGGAGTCTGAGGCCTCGTCATTAGCCCAACCTGGCCATGGAGTCCCTTTGTGACCCTGGGGACTTCCCTTTGCCTGCCTGGACCCTATTCCTGATTGTCAACAATGAGATGGGTCTAGATGAGACTGCTGTCTGTCAGGGATGTTCTTAGAGCAGGCCTGGTGGAGAGAACTTGGACCCAGACATAAAGATGGAAAAATTAAAAATATCCCTGTGTTGATGATCACCCCAAGTGGCTCAGCAGTACTGGCTCAGCTGACCAGCAGTTGGTGCTTTCTTGCAGGACATTGCAATCTTAAGGAGATTTTATATGAGCACAAACCAGCTCAGACATGTTGGGATCTCCTGTATTTTCCACCATCTTGGGAGAATTTTCCATAATGTCCTTCAATAATATAATTTACTCATGTTTTCACAGAGGAACAGTTTCCTGTTGAATGTCCTAAGTTTCTTTTCACAAACATCATTTCCTTGAATCCTCACTATAGTCCTTATGGTGTTGTCATCACCTCCAATTTATGGCTGAGGAAATAGGGGACCAGAGAGGTCAAGTGATTTGCCCAATGTCACCCAGCTAGCAAGTCGCAAAGCTGGCATTTAATGCAGGTCTGACTCCTAAAGCACTCACCTCCTTTGCCTCCTGGTACATTTTCTTGTAAGCAGCATCTTAGAATCAAACTGATATGATGATTTAATTTTATCTTTGGATAAAAATGGTGCCAGTCTCAGAAGTCAACATGTTAAGTAATGGCTGATTAAGAAATTTATATCTGTGAATTCCCTCGGAGCAAATGATTGCATGATTGCAAGACAAAATTTTTACTTAAAAAAAAAAAAGAAGAAAAAAACAGAACTCACTTTTCAGTCGTGTTACTTCTTCTTTTACAGTAAATGCCCTCTTTAAGATTTTGCAAGCTCATTTCATGATTTTTTTTCCCTTTTTCAGTATCTTTCCAAATTTAGAAGTTAAATTTATAAGGCTGTAATTTGCAAAGTCATCTCTTTTTTTATAAGCAGGAGATGAGGCCTTTCCAGGTTTGGGGGTGATAGCTCGTGATCCATTATTGACTTTGGCCAAGTCTTTGCGGATTCCTGTGGGTTGATGATTATTAGCACCTTGCCTACAAAATGTAAATGCATTGACTTATCTAAATATTCCCCCCACACACACTCCCCAATTTAAGAAAAATGTGGAATGTTGGGAAATGTTTCCAAGAATAAACCAAAGGATGAGCCAGCCTAGGAAAGTGAACTTGAAGAGGAAATGGGAAATGGAATACGTTCAATTCCACAATGATTATTTGCTGACCCGGTGCTAGGCACGCCGAGAGTGAGATGGATGGAATTCATGGAGTAGCTGCCTTCAGAGTCACAGACTAGCTTGGAAGACAGGCATGCTGACAGATAATCACAACACAAGGTGTGTGCACCCCAGGGAAGACGCAGACAAGGTTCAGGGACTGCACAGAAGGAGGGATTAACTCTATAAGGAAGTATGTGTTTCAATAATGACTTTCAATTATAGGATGCATCTAATAATATGATTATATACTATCACAATAGTGTACTGCTCTCGTTATTATTTATTCCCCCACCCTGAACAAATATAATTATTAGTCCATTCTAGTATTAGTTCTCTTTATTCATAATGAAAACAGTGGTACGTGGTTTATAAGAAGAATTCTTTTGTGACCCTTCACATCATTTTTCTACTCAGAATTTTAAAATTATTTTTTGTTTGTTTGGTTGATTTTTGCTTGTGTTCTTTTTTTCCTAATCCTTGAATGAAAACAGTACCTCCCAGGTCCTCTGACAGTGCATGCTGATTTTTCAGTGAGCTTACAAATGCTTTTCAAGAGCAACTCAATGTTGGATCAAGTCACCCAAGGGTGGTTGGTTCTTCACTATGCATCATGGCCTTTTAATGCCATATTGCTTTTTATCCACCAATCCGCAGATGTTTCTCCTTCTTTCACACTGAAAGCACTCCACTGTGCAAACCAGTAAATTTGTAATCTCATTGTTTTCTGAGTCTTTGACAGCAGAACCAATCTTCAGAATCCTTTAAAAAATAAAAAAGAATTACCCAAACAAATTCGATCACAAAAGCTTTTAAAAATCTGAAATCCCAGGAAGCTAATTAGTGCATCCTTTTAAGGTGGCTTCCTGCATTTTTATATACACATAGGCTTTGGTTTCAAATGCAGTTGGCAGCTTGCCACAAGTCAGGCAGGTCATCCCGGCTCTTAGGAGCACAAGCTTCTGCAAAGCCCTGTGAAGGGAGGGCTGGGCTGTGACTCTCCCCTGCCTTAGCGCGTGACTGTGATCTGTCACCAGGTAGCAGGTGGAAGCCAGAAGCTGCATTCACGTGGGCTCCTGGTGGTTAGTTGTATGCTCCCCAAACTTCTCTGATTGCCCTAATGATGTCCTTATTTCGCTATCTCCCCACTGGACATTGAACCTCTAGGGAGCAGGAACTGGTGTGTATCCCAGGGCCTTGCGTGGCACTTGGCACATAGGAGGTGTGTAAGAGGTGCAGCTGCTGTAGTGCAGAAAGCACAGACATCAGAACCGGTCCAAGGCATACACATCTGGGAGCACACAGCCCTCCGTAAGCTGTGTCTGAGTTCTCTCCAGGCCCTGTATTTCTGCTCCGGGCTGCAAAATCTTTGAAGGCCGCAACCACCCGTCTTTGTACCCAAAGTCCCCACTCAGTGCCTGGCTCAGATCAGACCCTCAATAAATGTTTGCTCATCACTGAGTGACTGCATGAATCATGTCCAGGGTGTCTACTCTAAGACAGAACTTTGGAACATCTTTAGGTATATTTTTGCCTTCCTCGGGAATTTGGAAATTTCACTGTCAATGGCAAAGACAGACTGTGAGAAATGGTCGGTCTCTCTCTCTCTCTCTCTCTCTCTCTCTCTCTCTCTCTCTCTCTCTCAAAAGTCCTTGGAAGTATAAAATTATGACTTGCATGCCTTGCAGAATTTATCTCATTGTATTGGAGAAACATCCAGGATTCTCTCCAGAAAAGTCTTCTCCGGCATAAAAACCACGTTAATCACATTTGAAATACATGTGTGGCCCATGTTTACATGCATGTAGGTCACTGTAGAATAAACACCATCAGTTTGTGTCATCTGCCCCCCTTCTAGACCTCCTGAGATGCATGGGAGAGGCACCTTCCAGATGGAGGGAACTACCCAAGAACCTTCTTAGAAGCATTAAAACACCTGGTATGTTTGGGGCACATCTGAGTGCCTCATGGGTTCCGATATTTGATTATTAGGATGTTCCCCATCATTCTCTTTCAGCCATCCTCAAGCATGACCCAAAGGAGTCAACAGGCAGATTGGAATCAGAGGGTCAGTGTAATTCCAAGGAAATAGTCGAAGCAGTCACCCTGAAGCTTCCCTTATCCACCTTCAAAGACACAAATAGAGGCTGTGGCTCACAGACCAAGGCCATTGAAGAAAAGCATTTCCTATAAAATAAAGCTTTTCTGTTTCAAATATAAGAAATCCCACCCAGTGAAGCCTTAGAATCAACTTGCAGGTTCAACACCAGGTGAATGATTCCATAAATCATGGTATATCCACTTAATAGAGTGTTAGACAGCTACTAAAATAAAATGACAGTTGGAAAAAACACGCATGATAAAAGTTTTAATGACCAAAGTGGGGTTGAAAATGGAACATGTTCTCTGACTAGAACTGTACAAAAAGAAAGATGGATGAGAGAGAGGACAGTGGAGGATGTGTTATACATCTGGGTACTTTTTCCACCATTTCAAAGTGTTGAATGTATTGCATTGCCTTTATCATTTAAAAAAGTCTCATTTAAAATGTGTTACCAGTTAAGTCTCGTGGCAACTTGTAAACTGGCCGCATACTGTATTTGCAAGATATGGAACTGTAAGTAGCCCTCACATATAGCCAGACAATTTACTTGAACTTGGTCCTCGGAAGTCTCAGTTCCCATGGCTTTGGAGAGTGAAGGGTTCTGAGGGGCGGGATAATAGCAACGCCAGTACAGGTATTGTGGCTCCTAGATTAAACATGTGTTACTCAGTTTAGCGCTAATCATCAGGATAAAATGCCTCTGGGCTGTTGATGTTGTACACCTTTCTCTGTTGCCTCAACTGTCAGGAAGTTATTGAAAAATTATCTTTTCCTCAAAATATAATAAGTAATGGCTTGGCCGGATGACTGCGGCAAATCCTTCCAGACTAAGAGTGACGTCCAGTGACTTTCTACTTTCCATCAAAGGACTGAGGTGGAATGCAACATGGGTGTGTTCTTGTAGAAAAATAACAAAAGTAACTAATGATGAAATGTAGAAACTAGTAAGTAATACACCTGATGACATTAACAGAAAAATTCATACTAAGTCATTAAGCAGAAGAATAAAAAAGGATGAGTAACATAGCTTTCATTATTTGAGCCTTTTCTAGATGCCATTTTGCATAAATGCTTCTCATTTTGCCCAATTTATCCCATTTAATATTAGCAGTAATCCCGAAGAATTGATATTCTTGCCTAGATTTCACATCACCAGGCATGCTTTTTCTCCCACAGTATCCTGTTTCCTATGAACTTTTACCCTCTTCTTAACACCTCTCCCCCTCACCCCTGCCCTGTCTCTGTCAATAGCTGCACATTAACTGTGCACCTCACAGCTCTAGTGTTTGCAGTTTGGAGCAACCTGCAACTAAAACCCTGTTTTAGTTGGCTAAAGATGGCTCAACTCTGACTTCATGGCTCTAATTTTTAACACGCCTCACTCTAGTTGCTTGAATACAAGGAAGACATTTGGAAATGACTCAAGTGCCTCTCAGAGATTAGATGTTATAGGTCAGTTTGAAATGTAACTTTGTCGAATATAAAAAAACCTTGTTTCCCTGAAGCCTAAAGACAGACATTTTCACTTATTGTACAGTGTCTAAGAACTCCACGTGTAGGTTTTAAGTTTATTTTGGATGGGCTTCGTTCTGTGTTCCCTTGTGGCCACCAGGTCAGCCACAAAGCTGTGGTCTGGTCATTCTGGTCCCCTTCCGCAGGAATCATGTGACAACCTGTGTCTATTATTAGCTGGATGGATATGACCGGGTAGATGGTTCACTTGGCCTTGATATGACCTTCCATGGGCTGGGTCTGACCCAGCAGTGGCCCCCACCTGAACGAAGGCATGCTCTGATTCTGATCAAAGACGGTGGCATTAGAGGCAGACATGTGTGCCTGCCCTGTGTCCTGGCACCAGTCTTTAACAAAAAAAGATCCTTTCACAGAGTCAATTGTGTGATTCCACCACTTCCCTGTGGGCCCCTCCACCTTTTGGTCCCGCTGTGCCCTTGTAGCCTCACCCTGTCCTCCCACGCATCCTGCTTCCACTCCCCGGATTACTCACGATTCCACTGCCAGGCCACATCCTTTCACACCTCTGAGCTTTCGGTCATACTGTAACCTCTACCTGAGTTCCCTTCCTGCCTCCACCCTTGCCTGGCAAATTCCTTATGCTTTATGCTTTTCAGTTTCAGCTGAAATGTGACCTTCTCTCTGAAACCTCCCTAGACCCCGTTGTATAACTATAGGTTCTTCCTTTGGATTTCCATACTAGAGTGCCTATTACTTAGTTTGGAAATGACCTTTACGTGGCTTGTTTGCATATCTATAGCGTGAGCTTATTGGTTAGGATAGGCTAGGCTGCAATAACAAATAGCCCCCTACCCCCCAAAGGCATGATAGCTCATTACAGCTGTAGTTCTTATGGGAAAAACAAAACAAAACACAGCATGAATGGATATTCCTGGCCACTGGTAGCTATGCTCCACAAAGTGACTCAGGGACCCAGGCTCCAGCCTCCTTGTGCCTCCATCCTCCCAGCTGCTATATGCATTCAGCTGGCTGACCTCTCTTACCAGCTTTAGCCACATAAGATTTATAAGAACTAGCCACACGGCTATCTCGAAATGCAAGGTGGGCTGGAACTGCAATCTAGCTCACTGTCCAGGAAGAACTGCCAATGGATCGGGGGTGGGAAGCTGGCAGCCTGTCACACTGAGCTACTTGAGGGCACAGACTGCCTTTTCCCCGTTAGAATCTCCAGTTTCTGGTACAAACTTTGCTTCTCTCCTTGGTCCCCAATAAATATATGAATGAAGAGATAGGAGAACATTAGCTCGATTTCCATTTGCCATCATTTAAACTTTGAATCAGGCGGCATGCTTTTTTCTTTCTGGCATTGTGGGTCCTTCATCCTGTGGTTTAATACAAAAACGCCAAGGGCTGAAGAAGGCAGAGTGATGTTTTCAGCTATATTTTCTTATAATACAGAGTCATGAAACCAGAGTGTTGTTGTTTTGCAAGGAGAAAAGACCCCTGGTAAAGAGTAATCTAATGATTCATCTTTATGTTAAAAGTATATCATCACGCATCCATTTTCCCACTGGCGTACTCCACGCCGACTTTGGCCCCCCTTCCTGTGAAACCCATTCTTTCCCTCTCATCAGTTTCCACTCCTCCTGCCTAAAATGGAATACAATGAATAGACGTATAATAAAATCTTTTAATTGTCTTAGCATATGTTGCTTTTATTAGGTGGGCATAATTGCATTCATGGGATCACCTACAAAGTCCTTTCGAATATAAAATTGAAATGGCTTCACACTCTGTGCACAAGTCCTTCTGAGCCACTGTTTTCCCCTTCGCTGCCTCCTGTCCCTCTTTTGCTGTAAAGTTCACATTGAAGTGTGAAAAAAGAGACGTGGCAACTGACACATGCTAGATCTTATCAGCCTCGAGTGCAGCTGTGGCACGACTGAAGAGCCACTGTCATTTCTACACCATTTATTCCTCGCCTGGCCTCATTGCTTGCTTCCTTTCAGAGGAAATTTTCCCTGGTACAGGACTGTACTTGTCATTTCTTTCCCTTCCCTCCCCCACCCCTCTCTCCGTGGAAGGGTTTTGATATGCATTTATCCCATAGGCAAGCCTTTTACACACTTCCGCTAACCTCTTAGGGTCAGGCTCCTCTAAACTGCTTCGGGCTCATAAAAGCAACCCAACAGCGCTTTTATGGTGTCATTACAGCTCCCTTAAAGCCCTCTTCTTCCAGCTTCCAATAATTCTATTGCCGTTAATCAGTTCGGCAGCTCTTTTATTTGAAGGTGGGTGACAGTCGGAGTGGGAGCGAAGTGCAGAGAACCAGCTGAAGACCCACCTCATTTGGACCAAGGTTTATCAAAGTCTGTTTAGGTTGTGGCTTGTGCTCGGCATTTACATTTGAGTTATACTGAACACTCTCAGCCTTCGTTTTTTTTTTTTATTTTAGAACAGGGATTGGCAAACTTTCTATAAAGGGACAGATTGTAAATCTTTTAGGTTTTGCAGGCCAGTTTGTGCCACAGATACTCAACTCTGCCATTGTAGCGTGCGCGCACACACACACAAAACCCCTAGACAGTATGTAAATGAATGAGTGTGGCTGTTTTGCAGTAAAACTTTATTTACAAAAGCAGGCAGTAGGCCGGATTTGGCTCATGGGCTACAGTTTCACAACTCCTGTTTTAGATATTAGAAATTCCATCTGTCCAATCTTTCAAGAATTGTGAATATATATATATATATATATATATATATATATATATATATACACACACACACACACACACACACACACACACACACACACACACACACACACACACACACACACACACACACACACACACACACACACACACACACACACAATGGAATATTACTCAGCCACAAAAGAGAATGACAACATGGATGGACCTAGAGGGTATTGTGCTAAGTGAAATAAGTCAGACTGAGAAAGACAAAGACCATATAATCTCACTTCATATGTGGAATCTAAACAACAAAATAAAAGAACAAACAAAACAGAAACAGACACATAGATACAGAGAACAAACTGATGGTTGCCAGAGAAGAGGGCCATTGGGGAGATGGTGAAAAGGGTGTAACAAATGGGTAGTTACAGAATGGTCACGGGGATGTAAAGTACAGCATAGAGAATATAGTCAATAATGTTGCAACAACTATGTACAGTGCCAACTATGTATAGACCAATTGGGGAGATCGCTTCATAAATTATGGAATTGTCTCACCACTAAGCTGTACACCTAAAACTAATATAAAATAATATTGAGGGTCAACAGTAACTGAGAAAAAATTAATTAAAAAAATAAGTAACGCTAGCCTTTTAAAGATACGGTGCTTACATAGCTAATGCCCTACTTGGATGGTAGATTATTACCAAGAAATTGGGCCTACTGACTTTCAGCTTCCAACTCGATTATTTTTTTCTCTTTACTTTCTCTCTCGAATAATAGAAACTTAACATTTTTCGTTCATAGATCTGTAAGTGCTTCCCTTGTGCCACACAGAGCCGTTTAGAAACTTGAATATTATGTTTCCCATTTATTGTGTAGGACCTTGTTGGAAAATAAGCATTTATCCTATTCCTGAGAGGTAAATGCAGTGGTGAGAAAAACCAGTCTGCTGCCCTCAACCTGCCGCCGCCTTGTCAGTATCTTGTGAGTCTGGTGGTCAAGGGTAAGGGCACCCACGTGCTGTAAATGCCCAGGGCGCATGAGGAGCATCAGGAAGTCACGATCTCCTTTAAACCTCGCAAGAAAACTGGGAGGAACAGATTAAGAGTCTTTGGCACTATTGCAAAAGTGCAAAATGGAGCCCAGAGATGTAAAATAACTTACTTGTCCAAAGTCCAGGTAACCCGTGATGAGGGCTTGGACTAGGGTGGCGGATGAATCGGTGAACCCGTTACCACATTTCCCCATCCTCACGTCTTCACAAATGCCGAATGTGACCGATCATGTTAGCAAATCGCCGCGTATTCCTGGGCACGCACCTTGGCTATCTTTCCCGTCCTTCCTGGCAGTAATACCTGGCCCAGTGATGGAATCCTAATTTACGTAATTCATCCAGAGCGATGCCCAGCAGCTCCAGTCTGGACCAGTGGAAACCCTCCAAATGCGCAGTCCTCCACGTTCTCTTCATTCTTTCCCTGCAGTGTAGCCAGCATGGAGATGACACTCAGGGTGATCCCAGAATCTGAGAGGAAGGAGCCTCTTTCCATGTTTCCTTGAATGACTGTGAAGAACAGAGCCGCCCTTCCGTTTCATTTTGAGCCATTTTAAATCTATTACCGGATCTTCTTTAGCATGTGAGGGAGTTGGGAGGGGCCAGGCTCAGCGAATCCAGTAAATGTTGGAATGGGGAGAGACCGGGAGATCCCAGCTCTGGGGCCATTGCCTTCTTGAGGTCTGTAATGGCGAGGTCAGGGGAGGACGTGTGTGAGCTATTTTCAGACATTTCAACAAATATCATGAGGCTAGGTATCCTATTTGATTATATTTTGATTTGGGCTGGAATTGCCACAGAGAGGCAAAGTGACTAGCCCAAGGTCATGCAGGTAAAGAAGGGCGGATTCAAGACATGAATCCACATTTCTTGCTTCCTAGATGAGGTTTATTTTTTTCCCCAGTACCCCTTAGAAGATGGCTGTTGTCTGGTGGTTTTCACTGAGCTGCTTGTTGAAAGACAGGATGCTCTTGTGCCCAGTTCAACGAGGAAGAATTTCTACTGGGTTAGAAAACTTTGGAAGATCTCAAGCTTGATTACAAGGTACATAAAAACAGATGCTGATAACTAACTTTCACCTCCATTCAGAGAGAGGGAGGAAGGGAGGAGGGAAGGGGAGGGAGAGAGAGGGAGGGAGAGAGAGAGGGAGGGAGAGAGAGAGAGAGAGAGAATGTGATCAGTAATTTATTGGCTGATGTTTTCCTTGGGTCCTCATAATACTTGTTTATTAGAGATAATTTGCTTAAGTGTGCACAAGGTGGAAGGTCATGCAAGGAAGGTTTTTATTAGTTGTGTACTGAATGGATCAATAGTAATTTGAATACTATAAATCTGTCCTGTTAACAGGTTTATTTCTTCATCAGATATTAATTCCAGAGGGTTTCACCCATTACAGCATTGACATAAACCATGCTGTGCAGATGTTGCTGCCTCTGTAATCAGGTTCAGCTGTGAATTTGCACGAGTCTCCATGTGGGTCCCCGAAAGTGGGGTAGCAGATAGGCATCTGGTAAACCATAACTAGAGCCTCCTATTTCCTTGGAGAAGAAATGCAAAGGAAAAAATGAAGGCTACCCATTCATCCAGTTGCTAAATTTGCTTCTTTCCTCTTCTTTCTTCCCTTCTCCTTCCTCCCTTTCCCTCCCCCCTTCCCTCCCTTCCTTCCTGTCGCTCTCCCCTCTCTCCCTGCCTTCCTTCCTATCTTCTGTCCATCTGCCTTTCTCTCTCTGTGTGCCTTCTCCCATCCATCATCCATTTATTTATTCCAATTAGAATGTAATACAAATACCCTAGATGGGAAATTTAGAAAATGCAAAAAAACCTTAGTAAAATAGCAACCACTCCTCTAATTCCAGCACGAAGTAATAACCCCTATGATAACATTGCTTTCTAGTCTTCCCCATCCCAGGTATATGCATTTTAATACAGTTGCAATCATATTGTGCATCGGACTCTTTTTTAACATAATAGGTTTTTTGAATTGCTAAGTTG
Organism: Hipposideros armiger; assembly: GCF_001890085.2. Classification (NCBI taxonomy): domain Eukaryota; kingdom Metazoa; phylum Chordata; class Mammalia; order Chiroptera; family Hipposideridae; genus Hipposideros; species Hipposideros armiger. Next base: position 118,659 of record NW_017731369.1, read on the forward strand.
GTACACGGTCATTGAAACAAGTCAAACAACATAGAAGAAAAAGCTAATAATCTGCACTCCACCCTGTTCCTTTGGCTAAGTGGTTATTTAGACCATTGGTGTTCGTGCAAACATGCAGAGCATATATGCATTTGTAGGGGTGGACTTTGTGTACGAATGCATATGTGTGTGTGAGTGTATGTGTATGTGTTTCCATAGGATAATACTTTGCACATTATTTAGACACTTGCTTCATTCAGTTAACAATACATTTGGAACACGTATACATGGAACAACTTTCTTTTTAATGATTGCATGCAACTCTGCTGTGGAGTGGCCCTAATTTAATCAAACATCCTCATGGACACCAGTTCATTCCAGTTTTGTTATTATTGTGTTAGCCGTTATAAATACGACAGCAATAAATACTCTCATGCATATTATCAAATATACTGCTGGTTTTAATATTGTAGGATAGGTTCCAAAGGTGGGATTTCTGGGTTAATGATCAGGTGACATAATTTGGTATCCTGTGTTCTTCTTTAACATCATACAAAAGCATTTCCCTGTTAACGAAAACTGTTTGGAAGGGATCTTTTTTTAATGGGTTACAAAATACAGGGAGTTGTATCAAAGTTTCTTGTCATTCCCCCTGTCACCGAGCCTTGGGGTGGTATCCAGTCCTTGGCTTTATAAAGAATGCTGAGATCCACATCTTTCTGCACGAATCTTTGCCTTCCTCTTGACATACCTGGAGTCCTGAAAGTGGGATTCCTGGGCCCAAGGTCATGAAAGGAGAAGCGCTTTAAAATCACAGGCTGCAAACAGCCCCATTCTGGGCTTACACTGCACGTTTCATCCACATGCAGCCACAGCACTTTACAAACCACAGCATAAACCCTCGGAATAATTCCATTTCCCACCGGGACACAGCATTATTATTAATATGACTTTACAAACATCATTCTTTTGAAAGCTTCGTCTAACCTGACCACAGCTCATTAGAGAGCCTCCTAACAATCCAGGGGCAGCTTGTGGATTCCACAGCAGACAAGTTGTCATGAGTTGAAGGGCACCTCTAGGGAGCCTCCTCCCTCCCACCCCACCCCCACCACCCAAAGATGGTCTCTGCCTATGCCCACCAGCTGGACACATGAGAGCTTTCCTTCTGGAAGATAAGGGAAGGTCTCTTTTCTGCCTTCTCTGGTTCACTTTTATCTTCAGATCATGTCCAGCGTTTCTTAGCTGGACACCGTTGGCATGTGGGGTGGGACAACCTCTGGTGTCAGTGACGGCCCCGCACATTATAGGGGATTCAGGGTACCTGGCCCTGCTCACCGTTTACCAGCCGCAAACTTGTCATGGTGACAGCCACAGTTGCTTTCCTGTGTCTCCCAACTTCCCTTTCACATTTCACCCCTTGATCTCAACCCTATATTCAAATTTCTATTTTTCCCCAATCCTCTTTTATGTTTTGCTTAAGTATGTGCCATCTTTGTGTATGGGGTTCTTGCTGTATGACCTCCAGGGTAATGCAGTGATTCTCAAATGGGATTGGGAAGGGCCAGAAAAAGGGGAAGTAATTAGTGGGACCTATTATAATGGGATACAAGGTGTTATTCATGTTTTTTTGTTTTTAAATAGAATCACATGGTGGTGAAAAGCTAAGGGTCTGGGAGCCAGAAGACCTGGATTCAAATTCTGACACCTCCTCTTATAAGCTGGTGACCTTGGGCAAGTCATTAACCTCTTTATGCCTTTAGGTTACTTTTTATATGGGATAATTATAGTTTCTACTGCATAGTTTTGTTATGAGAAGTACACAAGTCACTGTTTCAGAGATGCTTTGTGCCTGACACAGAACAAGCACTGTGTGTGTGTGTTTGTGTGTGTGTGTGTGTGTGTGTGTGTGTGTGTCCATGTCCCACAATTCCAGTTAGGCAAAGGGGTACTTGGCAGAGATCTTCCAAGCTGGTGAGGGAAATGAGAAAGCAGGCTGGGGAAGCTTTCAGGGTGGGAGAATTAAGTAAGAAGGTAAGATACACATAACAGGGGAGTCCGCACAGCAGTGTCCCTAATACTTCAGGAGGGGGTCACATGGCCCACCTTCCATGTCGGGGTGCTCTTCTTGGGCAGCCATTGAGAGCACCCCACTGTTGACCTGGCTGCCAGCAGGACCAAAGCTGGAGCACCCCTCCCTAAGGGGACCAGGGGTTGTTCAGAGCAGGAGCCAGGCACCATGACAGAGGTGACCCTTGTACCTGAGGCTGGCACTGCCCGCTAGAGAGTCCGGCTTGACTCTCTTTCTTGTCGTGAAAACCTGGTGGAGGCCCAAGACCCAGGTCACCTGGTGAGGCTTTGGTAATACCTTCAAGCTCCTAGTCCTTGTCCTCCTGGAAGGGAAAAAATTAGAGTAAGGATGAACGTGAGGAAAGAAGATAAATTTTTTCAGCCACCGCGCTAACAAAAGTTAGCACATGTGAAATTAAGAACTGCCCTGTGAGCAGATATAGAAGCCCAAACTCAGAGAGGTTCGGTGTTTCGTTTCCTTTTTCAGAAGGTGAACATGTTATTCAATGTACATTTCTGAAAGTGGCATGCATCTTATAATCGATGTGGGCATTTACTGTGCTATTACCCTCCCTCCCAAAAGTGGTGCCTCTTATGTGTGATAACATATTGCGTGGTGATAATAATAATTATTATAACAAACATGCATAAAATATCTATGTGTTATTTAATTAATTCACTTGTTTAATACTCATAACAACCCAGTGAGGTAGGTTCTGTTATTGTACCCACTCCGCAGTTGAGAAAATGGAGGCACAAAAAGTAGGCACAAGTAGCCTGCCCTGGATCCCACAGCTGGTTAGAGGCAGAGTTGGGATTTGGCAGGTTTTCCAAGATAACACAGCTAATAAGCAGTGGATCCAGGATTGGAGCCAGCGTCTCTGTGACACCCAAACCCATGTTCTATCCTCTGCATCATACTGACTCCATCACTCAATCCTTCCCTCTTGCCCTGGTCTCTATATCCAGAATTTTGAGACCTGCCATTCCGATAGCTTTGGAACAAACCATGCTTTGATGGGACTTAGTTTTGTCATTTTCTCCACGCTCTTCACCTCTCAGACTGTGTCTTTACGACACTTCTTTTGTCAGTGCTTTCACTGGAGGAGGCAAACATGGACATGGTCACGGGGACTCCAACAAATGAGGGAAAGGAGAAACAATTGCTAGCACAATCACTTAATATCTTTTCCCGAATTGCCTGGTAAATGAAGCCCTCCCCCAAAATACCTCAGAATTGACCTTTGAATTGAATAATATAAATTCATTGAGTCAAATGCAGTTAGTGTTTGGACAGCCTAGACAGAAGAGTCAATTTTTTAAAAATGTTTTTTGACAAGGAGCCTACTATTCATTTAGTCAACAAACGCTTTTAAACCCCCACCACCGTGCTAAGTGGTGGTCATGCCGATAGGAACAAAGCACGTCTATAGGACCAAAGACCTGAACTAAACAGTACTGTGTATGAGAATTATCCAGACCACCCATTTCCATGGCTTGTATCTTATTGACCAAAGAACATTTCGCCAAGCTTTCGTCCAGGATTTTAGTGTCTCTCCCTGACCATACCTCTCTGGTGTTCTGCACCCACTCTGCAAGCTCCCCAGCCCCCAGCCTAGCAGTGCCGGCTCGTACCTGCCTCCCCCAGGACTCAAGATGGCACCCAGCCTTGGCTACACTTCCCGGCACCTCCGTGATTCATATCTGACCCCAAGAATGTTCGACCTTTCCCAGAAAAGCTTTCCCAGAAGAGTGGGAGTCTAGAAAGACAGATAACAAAGATAGGAGTTAGAAGAGGAGGCATGAATGGCAATTTGGGTTGATAATTCATCCTGCTAATTTAATTCTGATTTTTCCCGTGCTCCTGGCGATGATACAGTTGAACTCCAGAGGAAGGTGATGAAAAGCTACCAATCAAGAAAGGATAAGAAAACATTGTTACATTTTTGGATAGCTGATTGGCTGTAGGGGCTTTCCTTTAACTTCAAACTTTGAAGAGTCATTAGATCAGCCCCTAGCACTGATGATTATACATTTATGCTGTTTATAAAAATCGGAAAATACAAAGATAATTTGATTGATTCTCAACTTCCTGGTCCTTTTATGATTTTAGAGAGCTGGAGATCAGAAAAGCTGTTGATGAATTTTACTGAATTATTGAACTCAGCATAGCTGGGGAGGTGGGGGACTCCTCCTCTCTGTGAATCTAGGGGGGAAAAATCTTATTTTCCAAGATTCCGATTATTTGGACTTAGATTAATCAGAGTCCCAAATATGGCCACGCTGTGATCAGGTCACTGAACCAGACAAGGCACTGTCCCCCCGAATCCCAGAGCGCAGGAAGTCTCAACGTTAAACCAGAGTCCAGCCCTGCAAGCTGCTTTGGTGGTGGGCCGTTGGCCTTCCCACCCTTACTTATTGACAGTTGGAAGAAAAAAGTGAATCCTGTAAAGTGTTATTTGTCTATGTTTTCTGACTGGGAGACATTTCCCCTTTATCCATGCTTCTGGTTCATGAACGGAGATGCAATTCCCCACCAGCCAAGACCTGTTTGTCATCCAGGTACCTCGGAATGGACTGAGAGCTCACTGCACAGATCCTGTGTCAAAGCTTCACACAGTTTCTCTTCCACGGTTTGGGTTGCCAAGATGCGGTGAGGGCCTTTTGTCAAACACCTGCCAATGGACAGTGGGCAGGGTCCGTCTGGAGCATATCATAGACTTCCCGTCTGTCGCCTCAGGAGCAGAGAAGGCAGCAGGTAAAGGGAATCAGGAGAGGAATGAGGATGAGGTTAGATGAGAGAGTGTCCTGATCATGGTTTTCTAGGGAGTAACAGCAAGACGATGAATTTGGTGTTCAGACACCTGAGGCCAGACCATAGTAAAACATGATAAGACCTACGTTTAGTAGAGATGCCCGTGTGTGTGTGTGTGTGTGTGTGTGTGTGTGTGTGTTATTAATACGTGTTCTGGCCTTGATAAGGTAGACTCAGAAGGTTTTCTGGTTTCTTTTTACATGGCCTGTATGGTCATAAATTGATGTTATGTGTTTGGCGGTGGCTCTGGCGGTGAGCATTCTTCTAGTTGCTCACGTTCAGGGCTGTGCTGACTTATGTGGGGTTCACAGAAGGGACATCAAGTGGGCAATCACAGTAAAGTGTTATTTCCCGAGGCCTCTGTAACAAAGTGCACAAACCGGATGGCTTAAAACAACGTAAATGTATTGTCTTGCAGTTCTAGAGTTCGAAAGTCTGAAATCACGGTATCGGCAGGGCCATACTCCCTCTTGGGCTCTAGAAAAGAGCTTTCTTACCTTTTCCGGCTTCCGGCAGTTTGCTGGTAAGATCTGGTGTTCCTTGGCTTGTCCCTGCAGCTCTCTGATCTCTGCCTCCATTGTCACATGGCATTTTCCCTCTGTTTCTTCTCTTCTTATGAGGACACCAGTCGTATTGAATTAAGGGTCCAGTGGACTTCAGTGGGACCTCATCTTAACTGATTACATCTGTAATGACGATTTCCACATAAGGGCGCATTCTGCGGTGCTGGAAGTTGGGACTTCAACATATATTTTGGGGGACAATTCAGCCTAAAACAAGTGATAATAGTAAGACTATTACAGATATTAACACTACAATTACCGTTCATGAAACGTCTACTGGACTTCCTATCCTAGGAGCTTTTTCTCTAATCCTCACCTCAACCTTTTAACAAAAATGGAAACTGAGGCTCAGGGAAACTTGATCTACATGTCTCATCTTTCCCCCTTTTCTCCTGTTTCCCAGGCAAGTCTTTCCAGACAGTGATTGCTCACTGTATACTCACTGGGGTGAAGATTTATTCCAGAGCCCCAGAGTAGATATGCAGGTTGACAAGGGTCATAGAATCACAATGTGATAGAATTTCAAAACCCGGAGCTGCTCGAGAAAATATAAATTGTGCAGTAAAAGATAACACTAAATATTCAGAACAGGAGCTGAAACAGTTCTCTGAGGGTTGTGATTCTTAGGGTAGTAGTTAGAAAATTACAGACTCTGAGCCGAATGTCCTGGGTTCAAACCCGTATCAACGGATGATATGGGGCAAGTGATTTAAATGCTGTGTGCCTCAGTTTCCTCCTCTATAAAATGGATTCATAGCAATCCTTACCACATCGAGTTTTCGTGAGAGCTCAATGACCTTTTCTGTCGTAGTTATTATTACTAGAGATAACAGTTTACTGCCCCCAAACATGGATTTAGCAAGCATTTATCATTATCTACTCCTTGTATTTTTGAAAACAGAAAAAAAAATAATTATGAATGAATCCGTTTGAGCTGTGAGTCCTCTCTACGCATGAGCCATGGATACAGCAAAGCATAATGATAATGTTCCTCCTTATCTCTAATTGCCCACTATCTCTTAATGCACAGGGAGGCAAGCTGTGCTCTTCAAACACAAATCCCTTCTCCCGCTTCCTGTGTAGTTTTGCCCTTTCCTTCCCGAAGCTCCTAATTGTGGACCATGCCAGTCACGTTTTTCCTCATCTCCTTCTTGGAATGTGACTCAGATGAAAACCCAAGTCTTGAGCTTGACGAAGCAGAGGCAGGGGAGAAGGGATGAGGCAGGCAATGGGGTATCCTGTGATAAAAACGAAAGCACCCGCTTCTGCCCTGGGTACACAAGAGGAAATGTCATAGGAGGCAGGGGTCCAGGCTGGCCTCAGGTTTGTGGTTTTAGACACAGCCTCCTGTCATCAGTGCTGTGGCAAAGGCCTAGTTTCCTCGTAAACACCTGCTCTCTCTTTTAGTAACTGTAAGTTCTCCTAGATGCTGTAGATTTCCAAGATTTCCAAGATCCCTTCCTCACAGAATATTTGGATGGGCGCCATGCTCAGCACACTTGGTCGAGAAATGACAAATTACTAATTTAAGTGCCTCAGAGAATCACTGTCCTTTTGTTTTGCCTGACTTCTACACTTAGGACATCAAACTTTCAGTTCAATGTTTATATAGCAGCTCCGCCCTTCTAAGCCATCTGTGGCAAGGCAGGATCTGTATAGAGCTCTTGGTGGCATGTGCTGGGTTGGGTATTCCGAGCCTCTTCGCACAAAGGCCTGATGTTTCAGTCCTGGAAGCATATTGCCACCTGGATTTCCAAATTCTCCTCCAAATCTGCATTGCTCTCTGGAGACCAGTGGGGATCTGGGTTTGCTTTTCCTGGGCCGTGTTCAGCCCTCTCACTTTTCACTTCTGTTGTTCCTTTGCTTACCCCAAACGTTGGCAGCACCAAGGTAAGCTGGAGGCATTAGTATTCACCCTTGTGTGTGAACAGCCAAGCGAACACGTACCAGAGGGAAAATATTATTTCTCATAACCAGTCAATAATTACAGCCTTTATTGCATCCGAACCTATATTGTGACACATAGTGGAAAGTTCTCAGGTTCTACATGGAAGAGTTGACAGAGACTTGCAGGTGAAAAAACAAAGAGAAAAAAATATATATGTATATTCAGAGAGAGAAAATTGTTCTCAATTTAAACAGCGCGAAGGAGATGGCCGTGGGACTGGGAGCACCAGGCTTTCTGTTACCAGTGCGGTTCCTAATCTTCCAAAATAGCATTAACTTTCTGAAAAACTGAGCATATCGAAAAGGCAGCTACTAGGAAAGCATATTTCCTCAGGTGTAATTATTCATAGTAATTCCTGTTCCAATCTAAGGGGTTCGATGTTCTCCTTTTACAACAGATGTTACCTGGGAGAGAGGAATGGGCGCATGAGGACTTTCCTCCCGCTGTTCTGATTTGCTTGGCTCTACTGAAATTTGAGGCATAACAGAGTTGGTGCCCACTCCCCCTGGGAGGTGGGCAGGCAGGTGGAGGTGTGAGATTTTTTGGCATTTTGCAATTGATAAGACCTGAGGGGGTTATTTGGTTTGTTTTGTTGTTTTGAAATTTAACTCTTGAAACATGTCCATGGTGCTATCTTCTATGTAGCTCGAGGAAACTGGTTCAGAGTGGGATGGGGAAGAAGGATAAAGATGTACTCATTGGGAGACATTTGATTGCTTCATTATTTTATCTTTCCATGGAAACGATTTCATAACAAGTTGTTTCTTTATGGGAAAAATGCTCAAGAACAAATGTGGAACCATTAGGGACAGATTCCTGCCTGAGGTCTGGATATGAATTTCAAAGACCACAGGACTTATGATGTGTCTCTGGATATTCAGGCCTATGGCGGGGGCTTAGCAACTCATTTCCTGGGTTAGACTAACATGAAAGTTCAGTCAGACAAGCCCATCTTGTCAAGGGAGGGAAATCATTGAGAAGATGAACTAGTGGGCATTATTTTGATGGTTAAGTAGTTGATATTAGGTGGAACGGAGACAGCAAACTGTAGCCCCATAGGTCAAATCCTGCCAGCTGTTTGGTTTTATAAATAAAGTTTTATTGGCACACGGCCATGCCCATTGGTTTCTGTATTGTCTGTGGCTGCTTTTGCACTGCAATGGCAGGTCTGGGCAGTTGCAACCGTCGAGTCTGCAATGCCTAAAAGATTTATACCTGCCCTTGTATAAAGAAAGTTTGAGGGCCCTTAAATTAGAAGATTGACCAGCTGGTGTTACCTAAATTTTTTAAACAGTGGTTACATCTCTCATTTGTCTACATGTTTAAACAAAATTGCATACCAAAAGCAATGTATTTAGAATAAGATGCTTGGAAGGCAAACAAAGGGTGACTTCTGTTGTCAAGAAGAAAAGGCCATCGAGACAGCAGGTAGAAATCAGAATCTAGAGGCTAATAAGTCTGTCTGATGCCTTGACTTTTGCTCTGTGTGTGTGTGTGTGTGTGTGTGTGTGTTTTATTTAAAATAAGTTAAAACTGCCCAAAGAAAAAGGCCCTCCTTGCCTCTCTAGCGACTTTATCAAAGCCCAGTGTTCACTCCTATCTAGGGGAAGGTCTGTGGAAGCTCATTTTTTGCTCAATCCCTGAGTATCATTTGAGACATAATTCGGTGCCTATCGAATCCTATTTGGACTGGGGAGAACGTTGTCCATTTATAAAACCACCAGACAGGCTGTGATAAAGAATAAATACCCCTCACCCTCCACCTGGGCGAATGTGGAATCACCCAAAATGTACTGAAGCCTGGAGTCTGGGGAGAGGATGCCAAAGAAGCCACTAAATAAATCACCTATTTTTAAAAATCACAGAGCCGAGGGGATGTGCACTTATAAGCCCATTCTTCAGGGGAGAAGTACTAAGGGTTCAATAAGTATTTTAAACAAAATTAGTGGGAAAACAGGGAGTTTAAGGGAGCAAGAGATCAGGTTTTCTGGGCTCACCACACATCAGGTGATTTAAGCTAAAAATGGCTTAAAATACCGCAATCACTTGAAACACCTTACATAAACTGACCAGGAATCTGGGGCATTCGTGCTAGAGACAATTTTCTTCTCCTCAAGATAAGGGATGGGGAATTAGTCATAGGGTATTTCCAGATAATGTAGTTAACACCTCGTGTGATATTAGGTGGGCAGAGAGCTTTGCTCTCAGGACTGAGATTGCTCCTGCCAGTTCTAATAAGGAATGCGTGCATTTTAAAGTCTGGGCAGCCACCGGTGAGTCATTTCCACAATATTGCCTCCCTTTGCGGTGAAATAGGGCAAAAAGCACCCCCAAACAACTGTTCAGTTATTCCTTCATTCATTTATTCATTCATCCATTCATCCATCCATCCATCCATCCATCCATCCATCCATCCATCCATCCATCATATGGTTCCTAAGCATCCCTGTATGTCAGACCCAGTGCTAAACGCTGGAGAGACATGTGTGAATAAAATCGTTTTTAAAGGAGCTTATGCCCATTGGGCATGTTTGGCCTCATGTATAAAGTGCAAGTAGTGATTAGACAGCTGAACGAGAGGTGGGGCAAGGTCTCTATTGACCACGGGAAGATGTTGTGTGGAAAGATTTCTCTTGAGGCAGCAGGGTGCCTTAGAAGCAATGCCAAAGCTGATTAACATGGCTCTGTGTTTACAAGGGCAGCCTTCTTCTCACTTTTGTTTCATTTACGTATTTTTCTGCTTCTCACTTTTTATTCTGTAAGTGGGGCCCGCCCCCTTGGCTCAGTCTCGCTACGAGAGAGACAGAATAGTGAGAAGAACATGAATGTTAAGCCCATCTATCCCTTTTCACATTTGAATCCCAGCTCAGCCATTGGCTGGCTGTGTGCCTGTGGGCAAGTTGCTTAACCTCTCTGAGCTCCATTTTCCTCATCTGGCCGCAGGACTGAGGTCAAGGACCAGCCACTACTGACACTAGTGACTGAGGAGAAGGTGAACGAAGGAGAGGTTACCTTTTACTCCTTGGTACCCCCGTCCCCTACACACACACACACACACACACACACACACACAAACACACACACACACCCCTTTCTGCTACTTCCCTTTGGGTCCTGAATAGTTGGCAGAAGTTTGTCTCCATGGCTATGAACCACCAAAGAGTTGACAATTTTCTTCTGTCTCTGGCCCCTCTGACCCAGCATCCAGGCACATGGTTTCCATTCTCATTATAGAGTGTTCTCTTTCTGGTGCTTTCCACCAGGACTCACAGTACAGAGTAGAAAGCACAGGCTCTGGAATGGGACAGAGGAAAGTTCCCATCAAGTTCTACCATCTGCTTGCTCGTTTCCTACCTGTGGGGGCCGTGGATGGTGAGGATAAGGGTTAGTGCCCAGAGGGCTGCGGTGAGAACTCAGCGTTGAGTACGGGGCGCCCTCAGCGCGGTGCCTGGCCCAGAGGCCGCATTCTTACTCTTCATGTCTTCCTGAAACCGGAGTCAGGAGAAGGCTGGATGCAAAAGGACCTCAAGGGTGGACCTTGTCTTTACAGAAGACCCCTTCTGTTTCTCTGCTTCAGTGGGACCTCAGATTATGAGAAGTGTTATTCAGCCAACAAATTAAATTTAATAAGTAATAATCTGTGGAGTCTCTCTGTGGATATACTATGCTTTTCATTCGGCGTTTTAAAATATTGCAAATAGACCTCCCACCCGTATTGCAGGGTCAGCTAGCCAGCCAGGAGCCCCAGGTGAGACCCTACTGATATGAAAGAAAGGAAGGCAAGTGCCCCCTTTGAGCAAAGGCAAGCTGGGAGACCCAGAAGATTGCAAAGTGCAGCCCCTTTAAAAAGGGTGGAATTTGGGGGACAGCTGCATCAGGCAGGCAGCATTGTGGTTTACCTTATAAATACCACGGCCTGAGCTCACTTTTGCACCTGCCTCCTAACCCAGCACAAAATCCCTGTGGACGTGGCACCCGTCATTTCTTTCCTCAAACAGGCCACTTATCTGCCATCAGGCACTGCCTGTTTCATCCAGGCATGCCCTCTGCTTGGTAGAGAGGGCAGTGCTTCCACATCACCGCTTCCTCAGGGGTCAGAGGAAATGTCAAAATGCCAAGGCCTTTGAGATGTCGTCTCCTCTCCTAGATTCAGACTCCGGACAGCCCTCCAGCTCTAGAGAGACAGGGCGCCAGCAGATAGCCCCTGAGCCCATTTTCCCTCCACCCCAAAGGGCTAAGCCCATGGGCCAGCAGCCTCGCAGAAAGCAAGTTCAGGGTTAAGAGAAAGCTCCCCAAGACCTACAGAAGCATCCTCTGTAACTCCTCCCCTTCCGAGGATGGCCTTTGTCATCCCAGGGCTTGAGTTCGAATCCCAGCTATGCTACTTATTAATTGTGTAGACTTGAGCAAGTTCCTTCATCTCTTTGTGTCTGAGTTTTCTGTAAATGGAGGGAACTAATAACAGATGTATTTCACAGGGTCATTGTGAGGAGTGTGTGTGTGTGTGTGTGTGTGTGCGTGTGTGCTGAGAAACAAAGAGATCAGCTTAGGTCAGTGTCTGGCATGTAGTGAACATAATATAAATGTAGCTCTAATGTGAGTCATATCTTGCAGAGAACAACTATGTCAAAACCACACCAACAATAATTTGGAAAAGAGATCATTTCACCAGTCATTCTGTTTATGCAGCTATTGAGTTTGATTGGTATATTTTTGCTTTGCCCTGCTAGGACATTGGATCATGCATTCATTCACCTCTTTAGAAATATTCACTAACTACCTACTGTGTGCCAGTTACCAGACTGTATGCCAGGGACCCCTCTCCATGAGGTCCTCGGCTAACAGCACACAAACCCAACTACATACTAGGATTTGGGATGGGCAGTGATGGTGAGGAGAGTTTTCTGTTATAAACTCACCCAGGAGGTGACATCTGTACTTCGTAGTGACAGAAGTTGTTTAATGAATGCCTGCCCCGTGGGAGAACTCTGCTCGGACATTACCTGCAGTATCGTCAAGCGTCGCCAATTCTCCTCTTCCCAGTCCCAGCCTTGGCCACCCCCTTCGAGTCCCCGGGTTCTGTTGTGTGAGCTGGCGCCTTGCTCGGTGCCTTCCTGTTCTGTTGGCACCACTCTGCTGAGTCAGGAGATACCACTTCTCCATCTGCTTTCCATCTTCCAAAATGTTTGCTGATGCCTCTTGATCACTGAGGTTTTTTTTCCCCCTTTATTATACTTGTAATAATTTATGGAGGGAGTGCAGACCAAAATGCCTGAATTGAATTCATGTCTAACCAGAAGCCCCCAAAAAGTCTATGTTGTTTATTTTCACCACGCTGTAAACCCAAACTGAAGGATAAGACAGGATCAGGCGGGCATGCGCACTCGTGCCTGCTGCCCAACTTCTGCTGCCACCGCCCTGCTATTATCTGTTGAGTGTTATGTGCCAGGTCTGTACATGGTCTGGTTTGGTTATCGAAATTACCCCATACGTGTACCAGTATCTCACATTTACAGCTGAGGAAACAGGCTCAGAGTGGTTAAGTGCATTTCTCAAAGTCACCCAGCTATGTGTTGTAGGTTGGGTGTCCCAGGCAGGGGACTCTGTGGCTGAGATTGGCATGCAGGATTATTGGGGCATGCTCTTGGGATCCACGCCTGTGGGGGAGTGTGGCAATCAGGATGGGGCTGGGGAAGGGTTGAGCAGTGATGTAGGAGCCACAGACACTTTAGCATCTCAAGGAGACTAACCAGGGTGACCCTCAGAGATGTCCTGATTTGGGGCAGAGAGGTCAGGCAGTCACTGACGTGGGCTCTCTCCTGAGCGGAGTGCCCCGTGGACAAGGCCGCTCCCTCTGACTGAGGGCAGTTCCTGAGGAAGGACTCAGCCTTCAGCAAACAACAGCCCAGCAGCTGGGGAAATGAGTGCCTCTGGACCACAGTTGGGATCTCGGCAGCACACCACAGTGTCCACTCCAGTGCCATGGGCTGACTTTGGAGCCATAGCTGTCTAACTTAGAGGCCATTCACTAAGGGGGGGGTGCAGGGATAGAGGAAAGGGGGAAGAGAAAGCCAGAAGGGTAGGCCATCTTGCCGAGACTAGGAACTTACACCTTGCTAAGGAGCCAGCAATGAAAGGGGATAATGCTTAAGTCTGATTAGAGAAGGGCTGTATTTGGGGGGGTGAGGGTGGGGGTGGGGTTGTTGGCTCCAGGTGGTAGTACATGGAATCCTAGCGTAAAACCAGTTGATGGGGTTGACTTGACATTGTAGAAATACTTGTGTCAGGGGTTTCAGTTGAGAAGGGAAAGAAAATTTCACCCTTTTTGCTTTCCTACATCACTGGTTTCTATTTCTGATTTGAAAATGCTATTCCTCCCATATGGGAAACATTTGGTTAACTCAAGTGGTAAAGATATCTCTGCTTAGAATATGCTTTTTGAAAGCAGGGACAATAATATCACTGAGTTCTGGGACACACTCTTCTCATGCGATTTGATTGGTAGGAAACTTTGTGCTTTCATTTGAGGAAGTAACAGAAACCAGAAGCAGCTTCGAGGTTTGGCACCTTTGATAAAGTGACAGAAGTGCAGTGTGAACAAACAGCATAACTTTTCACCTGTTGGTGGATAAACTGAACCGAGGGACCTTCGGCTTAAGGATATGTGCCCTAACTGTATGTTCCGGATAGCCAGAGGGTTCTCTCTGCTCACCAGCCTTATGATGGTGGGCAAAAGGAGTAAATTCTGAGTCTATATATGCCCAGCTTCCATTAATACCTGAAAAAAAAATAATTCACTGTTCTGAGATTTCCAACTCCGTCAGTGGCTCTGTCCTCTCCCTGGAACCCTACCTACCCAGTCTCCTTCCCTCTTTCCAAAATCCTCCTATTCTTACCCACAACCCCACAGGGTCCCAGATTCTGTATTCCCTGGGAGACATTTGGGGGTGGGGTAGAAAAGTGCATTTGTTATAATATGTGGATCCCACTTGTTGTAGAAATGACCTACGGCAATGAACGTGCTGTTTTTAAGGATGCTGAACTCCTAGAGAGCCCAGTTCCCTAGTGAACCAGGAAAATGATGCAGTCTGGAGTCAGGCTGATCTGAGTTTGGATCCTGGCATGACATTTCAAGAGTTCTGTGTAACCTTGAGCAAGTTCCGACTCCTTGAAATGCATTCCCCACATCTCTACAATGGGGTTATTATCTACCTTGCAGAGTTGTTGCAATATTAAATGAGGCAATCTTGCAGAGTTTCTAGAAAGATGTTTAGGACTCACTACTGAATACATCTTGGCAACTACGTGTGGTCGGGCTAGGGGAGCCACTGGGATGGCATCAACTTCTAGGTCATGGGGACCGACACGAACAATATCTGAAAGTCACAAGTCTTTGTCACGCTGGTTCCCCAGGTATCCCATACTGGTTTGGGTTTACACTTTCCCACAGTGCCTGACGTGTCCCAGTGGTTTTATGACCTTGAGGTCCTGACCTGTTTTGTCGTGTCTCGTGGTCTTCCTCAAACAATCCCTACTGCCGTATTCCATAGGTCATCACCTAATCGAATGCTGGAGCAGGAGCACACTAGTTTTCAAGCGCTAACTGCATGTCTCATCCAGCTTTGCATGCTGCTGGTCTTGTTGATAATGTTTACACCACGAGATTTGGCAGACACTGCAGAGCCAGGCTCCCTCTCCCCTCCATGCTTCAGTGAGCCAGTTCTTAAACACTTATCAATACGCCGCTGTCGCAAGCCCTGCTTTTCACAGATGTGTCATTTAAGCAAAGCAAAGCAACTCATGGGAAAGCCAATTTTAATTATCTTTTTCTCCTCCTCATCTGCCCCAAGGAGTGGTTGTGGTAGTAATCTGAGACTTTCTATTGCCGTAGCAAGGCGATTCTGTCATACCAGAGAAAACCTTATAGGCTGGCAGCTCATTTATTTGTTCCCAATACTTCCTACTCTTTGTGATGAAAACATGAACACCCTAAACAAAGGACGGGTTATATCTCACCATGATGATGAGAAGTGGTTGATACACGGGCCCTAGAGATGCTGTGGTCGTGAATCTCAAGTTCTAGCTTTCCAATTACCAGGAAGTTATGCTTCTCAGCCTCTAGGGAGGGATTAAGTGGTGCTGAAATCTGGAGCAATTATGGATCTGCCTTTATATGTATAAGAGTTTAAATCAATTGGTCTTTTACCAAAATCTAGGGAACAAGAAGCAGCCTTAGAGAATAGTAAATATTAAAAACAAGTCAGAAAAATTAACACCCCCCCTCTTTTTTTCTTATTAAAAGGTTATCCTTTTAATAAGAAATTGCTCCTTCGTGGGACTTGCTTCATCCTCTCTTCAGAGATTGGAGGTCACCAGCACATAGAATCACTCTTTTTCCGTTTCTTTCATGGCTAGTGAAATCCCTACCCTCCATCCCAGGATTAGCATCACACTCAAGAGTCTAATGCCCCCTGTGGAGCAACTAACTGGAGCCCTTCATCCTACCACTGGATAAGTGACAAATGTCATTGTGAGGGCCTGACTTCTGTGGCCCAAGATGCCATGTAGCAAAAGGGTGAAGGGTATGAACAACCCAGTTCAAAGTCCAGCATCACCACTCATTAACTGTGTGACCTTGGGCAACATTTAACCTTTCCGAACTTCAGATACCACGTCTGTCCAATTGGAGGTATTATAAATGAGATCGTACCCATAAAACATGTAACATAAGCCTGGGATGCTCAAAAAGTATTAGCTACGTATTGTTGTTCAAAGATGCACTGTGATGATAGTTCCCAATCTTGACCTGTAGGTGAGCACTGCTCCAATTTCACTCAGACTGTGAGTATGTCCCCATGCGTCCTGGTGCCATTGCTAAGAGTGGGGGTGTGGAGCCTGAGTGATTGGGCTCAGCCCCTGACTCTGCCACTTGCTGTTTGACCTCAGCTTCTTTGGGCTTCAGCACCTGCCTTAATTGCCTCCAAAAGGATCTGGCACAGGGTGGACCCTCCCTGGCAGCATTAAAGGCACAGCAGTCCCTTAGCACGCAATAGGCAGGTGGCACGTGATCAGAACTCAACAGACAAGAATGATTTCTTCCTATGTCATTTTGCTTACTTGAGCCTCAATTTCCCTGTAAATAAAATGGGGCTAATAATACCTCCCCATGGCTCTTGCAAGAAGTCAGCAAAAATTCTAGGGCTTGGCACCTCGAAAGTGTCACAGAAGGTACCCAGGCCCCATATGGAATTCATACATTAAGGGGACTGCCTTGTAAATCATTGGATTAGGACTGCAGAGGGCACAGCCAGCAGAGGACATATTTTCAACCACCTTGACAACGTGAGGGCCAGCCTCACTACAAATGTGTATCCTCGCTGACCTCTTGCTTGGTAGCTGCTAACACGTTTGTGTGCCTTCCTTTGTACAAGCCAGGCAATTGTGAGAGGATGAACTCTATTAGGTGTGGCAGCCAGAGGCGGAGGGAGTGGGGAGCAGAGTAAGATGTTCCTCAGGGTACCCCGTTGTCATGAGTTCAGCACTTGTCTGAACTGGGAGGGCAGGAGACTTCCAACGGCAGTTGGCTCATCCTGAGCCCGCCCTAGTAGATGTGGCCAGATGGCCTGCAAGCCCCCAACCATTATCCCGAGCCTTGCCAGCCTCCGAGACCTCCTTTGCATGAGAAGCAATTTGCAGAAGAGGAACACGGTATGGAAGGGGTCTCAGACCCCTTCTAGGATATTGTCCAAAATCACATGCAGGCGGAAATGACACCCTGGACCTGAGGATACCAGGCCAGAGCCAGGGGTGTGAGGGTCGAGAAAGAGGCTCAGAGAGGAGGAGGAGGGTCCCCGAGGCTCTGAGGACACAGAGGCTTGGCCAGCAGAGGGATCCAATCACCCAGGCAGGGACTGTGTACATAGCCTCACGGGGCTGGAGTTCCACATTTGTGCAGAATTCCAGGGTGCCATTGAGTGAACAGGGTGTGGGGTTAGGGGAGATGCCATAAATAAGAACGTGGGCTTTGAACCAAGACAGGCTTGGACCTTAGCTCCGACACGTCGCAGGTGTGCAGCCGTGAGCTTCTTTACCTCCCTAAGACACCATCTCCTGCTCAACAATATACCTGCCTGGCGAGGCTGTCGTGAGACTCAGAAGTACGAACAGGTTTTTGGCACATAATAGACGACTGCCGTTATCATTATGTTTTATTGTTGTTGTTGTTGTTGTTGTTGTTGTTGGCTAACATGGCTGGGACTGATCAAGACATGAGAAGTCAGGATGGGTTTGGAAGGAAGATGCTTAAAAGGCTGGAAAATAACTGCTGCGATAAGACGGTACCTGAGCTAGGCGATCCAGCTAAAGGCCAGGCGCTGGGCCAGGTGACAGGTGCATCTCTAGAGGGAAGGCCAAAAGGTAGATGCTGTGCAAGCTTCATCCTTCCTCGGGTTTGAAGGGAAGGAGGATGAGGTGGGTCAGCTAGGCGGAGAATTTCTGACCAAGAGAAAATTTTAAACCCGGAGTTAGGAAACCGCGGAGCAGTTCAATTCATGGCCAGCATGTCACCCAGAGATGCTACGTAAGAGTTGGTGAGAAAGGTGACTGCCACTTGAAGTCCTTGCCTAGAAGGCAGAAGTCCCCTCACACCCCCGCCCCCTTACTTTTAGGTCCCTCACATGAAGGAAAGGCGAGATATTTGAATCTATATACTTCCATCTTTAAACTTCTGATACATGGAGTTGTAGCTACCTTTGAACCAGTATCTATCATGTACAAAAATGGCCAGTGTTACCACTAATCCTGTCAAGAGCCATGTCAAGGGGCTGTTATTATGCCCATTTCATAGATGAGGAGACAGAGGCTCAGTGGCTTGTCACAGACCTGCCAGATGTCAAAGTCAGTATTCAAGTTCAAGTGTTTCTGACTTCAGTTCCCTGGCTTTTTTCCTACCATCCCACACGACCACCCAATCTGCAAAAATATCCAGATCTTTCCCCTTCCCCACTCTTTCTCGTCAGTTCTCTCCAGGACTTGGAGAGATGAAATTGATTCTTGTTCAATAGGGTTAGAAGGTGTCTCTCTCATTCTACAGTGAATGCAGAGGGCTTTTAAAACGGAAAGCTACAGGGAGTGAGGGCTGGTTGGTTCTTCACTTGCTTTGCAGGAGAATTTGCTTGGATTTGTTTGTACACAGCGTCAGAGCCAGCTCATTTTTCTAAGGACCTAACTTTGCAGCATTCTTCAAGGGCTCCAGAGAGTTCCTTGTGCCATCAAATTAAGTTTGGAAACTTCAATAAAAAAGTCCCGAAGGAAACTGTCAATTAATGCATTTACACTGAAGCATCATACTTGGGAAAAACATCTTCAAACAAACGCTGTTTTCCAACCATTAAAAAGTTTGCGTGCCGCTTGGTTTCCATAGATACCTGAGGTAATAGCCTCTTTCCCCTCACTGAAGAGTGAGTGTCGCTTGATTTCTTTCTTTCTTCCTTTCTTTTTTTTTTTACCTTAGTCTTTCATGCTTTTTTCCCCCTCCTCTCCATTTATGAAAACAAAAGATAACTAAATTGAAACCTGGCAATGAGTTTGTCTGAAGAAGACAGCTTGATTTATAAGCTCAAGGGACTTCATTTTTGCTCACCTCCTTATTATTTTATGACTTGTGCAAATAGTGTTGCTAAAATAGTGTTGCTACCGGCAGGGAAGAGATGGAGGATTTTCAATTGATCAAATGATTTCCCCAGTCCATCAAACACATACTCAAAAGGGGAATGTTAACAGCCTGTTGAAGAGCAACTGAGTTTTCACAGGGTGTAGAGCAGAGGTTGGCCAACTGAGACCTGTAGGTCAAATCCGGCCTGTTTTTATAAATAAAGTTTTATTGAACCACAGCCACGTTCATTTGTGTATGTGTTGCCGATGGCTGCTTTCACAACAACAATGGCAGACATGAGTAGTTGTGACAGAGACTGTATGATCCACAGAACCTAAAATATTTTCTCTCCGAACCTTTGCAGAGAAAGTTTACTAAGCCTTGGTGTACAGGAAAGAATAGGGGTTTTGGAAGCATTTACTATTCTGTTACTTTAGGCAAGTATTAGTCTTGCTGTGACTCAGTTTCTGCATCTTTGGAATAGGAATGACAGGATCATTTCATAGGTTTTTTTGGGATGTAAAGCACCTAGCCCCCGACTTAGCACACAGTAGGGGAACCATAATATGAATTCTTTTTACTCCAGATTCTTTTGCTAGAAAAAAAAAATCAAATATACCTATCTTCTGATTCTAGAAATTCTTTAGAAAACCCAAGGAAAGTGTGTAAAAACCCAAGACAATGCGTTCAGCCATCATTCCGGCCTGGTACATGCCCAGGTGTCTCTTTCCTGGGAGAAGGTGAGAGAACCTAAGTGCAGGGATTCTATTGAGGGGTGAGAAGGCAAACAAAACAGTCCACAACAGTCTAGGAAGAAATCTTTAATTTCTATTCAGCTTTAAAGAGTTTGAGAGGTTTTTTTGTTTTTTGTTTTTTTTTCCCTTTTAACAAACCAGTTCAAGTACATGCCTTCAGATTATAAAAGTACCTGAAATTGCCTAGAATATCAGCATGCATAGCTTGTTAGTATTTACATATATTTACATAGGCAAACAAGAGAAAGATCTACAGTTATTTACAGTCTACGTAGTTGAAGAGAAAGGCAGCCTAATTGTATTTCCTAAAATACAGTAGATGAGTAGTCAGTACATGCATATTTAGATAATATTTGCATGATAGAATGCAATTTAAAAAAAAAAAAAAAAAAAAACATACCACTTTCTATGCTAAGGTGTTACATAACCAAGGTAATTTGTGTGTGTGTGTGTGTGTGTGTGTGTGTGTTGTTTCTAGTCTATTTGCATCAAATGCTTTAAAACATTCGCTACCACCAAGGCAGGATTATGTACCCTGGCAATTAAAGCAACAGCACACATGATCATTTCCTACTAACTAGCAGCAAGCTGCTGGTGAATGAAATACCTATTGTTTCTCATTACCCATCGACCACTGTGACGAGACCTCTCTGTATAAAGGCAGTGCCTAAGCTATCACCATTAATTATGGAAGTCATATAAATGAGACACTCTCCACAGTATGTTCTAAATGAAATATTAACAAGGCCAGCGTCTTTGAGCCTGGGAAATGATCTGGTCGCGTGAGCTCCCTATGAAAATGCACACACCGAATGCAGATGGGCTGGATTTGAAACGGCGGGGCTGGACATGGGGGCCTACCTCTGAGGCCTGAATTACTGTGACATCCATTGTCTTAATTTGTTTCTGGAAGACAGAGTTCGGAGCTAATGTCTTACCATGAGGTGGCCCCATCAGAACACCGTGTGGGTTTCATTCCCCCTGCCTCAGTGCCTTTCCAGTACAATGTTGTAGAATATATATGTAATCTAGGTATAAATGAACCGTCACCCTTAAAATCTAAGCAAACAGTGTGTTTGGGGGTTGCCCTGAAATCCTGCCTGCTCACAAAAGATGGTCAGTTCTTGCTTTTCTAAAAAGGCCAATGTGGCAGGCCCACTCTACAGAGTTACTGCACGGAAGAAGGGGAGGGGGGTGAGCTTCTGGTTTCATCTGTACTATGAAAATCTTCTTTGCACTGTTATATTAGAACTGAACCCATTCATTCTGCCTGGCAATAGTTTCAAAGGTTTCTATCAGCGTACATGGCAAAGACAGAGTCATACATGTATATACATTATACAGAGCTAGCTATAACCGAGGTGAAAGACGTCGAGTAAAAATGTAAAATGTTTCAAATGAACACAAGCGAAATATCTTCTTTTATTTCTCAGAAGCACGCTGTAGTTCCTTCGGCACTAGCATCGAGGTGGCCTGGTTATAAAATTTCAGTAAAGGGCCATCCGATTTGTCCCATGTGGAAGGATGATGCTTATTTCGGTGGCAGATTTCTATGACTCTTCTGCTTAGCCATTTCAAAGCAACTCGTGGAAGGATGGCTACCCCAATGCAGTTTCCCATCCCAGCAAGAGAAAACCCATTTGAAAAGGAACTGTACTTTGAGCCATGTGGGCATTCCAGGCCGCACTGACAGGGAATTCCCAGGGAATTCTTTCAAGGATATAAGACATAGTCAACGACATCGTCTCTTATTTGTAATGAGAGCATCTCTAGGACCAGTCAGTTCCAGAAGATCCTTGGCTGGCACAAACAGGAGGAGGAACACCCATGAATAACATCCCCCACCTGGACTGGACTAAGCCATTCATTCTCCTTCCCTTATTCAGGGGAGTTGCCACCCACTCCACCAAAACATATTAGAGTCTCAGAATAATACCAGGTCCCAGAAAGATGAACTCATTCTAATTAGTACGCCTCCACCCTTTTGGGACCAGACATATATGTGTCACGGAACCCTTAGAACATATATGGCAAGGATTCCGGAACACTCGGGAAGAATAAAAAGGGCTGCATTTATTCCAATAGAGAGTTCAAAACAGTTCATCGGATTGAAAACCCAGGTCCCGAAAGCCGACCTAGGTCACTCTCCCTTGCACCCTGCTGATAGCCTACGTGAAAACCCTCCCCTGCCTGGCCTTACCAAACAAACATGGCTTTGGACCTCTGGATGAGTGGGAATGGCTGCCCGTTCCACCCCAAAGCTCTAGGCTAGCAAAGGCAAACATCTTCTTTCCATCCTGGTCTCGGCTTGTTCCTGCAAATATTTCTCAGAGGACAAACAGCAACAACTCCTGACTTTCCAGCTCAGTCTGTCCTCGTCTTTAAGTCAATCTCTTAACACTCCTTGATGATCTTGCTAGAAATTCAGGTCTTTTGTCAGGAAGAATGGTGTGGTCTTTGTAGCCTGACTTGGATGGGGGGGGCCATACTGTTTGGGCTCCCTGAACTGCATACAAAAAGGCTCTGTGTCACCTTGTAGATTCTCTCCAAATGGAGGCCTGTGAACAGGCAGCTGTTATTTGAAAGCTGTGTCTCCTTTGTTTCCCTTCAAACATTTCACTCAAGATATCCTTTGCCATTTGGGGCTGTGGACTGTGCTGGGGACCAGCGGCATCTGTGGTAACAGATCGGCATATCCCATGGCTTAGCTGTCCCTCAGAGAAAATGCCATCAAACTTTTGTCCTAGACTGGGCCCTAGTGTCACCTGGGGAATGACAATCAACTGAAAAGGAACTTCTGAGGTTTCTCACACTCGTGAACCTGGTTTTAGCAAAGAAACCGTTCCCTTGTGGCAAGAGGTGAATATCCATATTGTTACAGTACATTGAGTTCGAGCAGGCACGTTTCTTTTCTGGGAGGCTGACCATCTAAATGTGGTCTAAATTTCCAAACATTGTCTCAGACTTTGAAGGCCTCCACAGTTAAAAACAA
The DNA here is from genome assembly GCF_001890085.2 of Hipposideros armiger. NCBI lineage: Eukaryota > Metazoa > Chordata > Mammalia > Chiroptera > Hipposideridae > Hipposideros > Hipposideros armiger. The sequence continues at coordinate 141,434 of NW_017731369.1, forward strand.
ATATCCACTTGCCCTGTCTTCTTCACTTTTTCTGTTTGAGAAATTGAGCCTACCTACCTTCTGTAGTAAATGTTAAGAACAGCCTGTGAGCAAAACTCCTGCAGGTTCCAAAAAGTTCGATTCCCGTGCCTGCAGGAAGTGTTTGCACATATCTAAGCCTGTATTGTTTAAAACCGTTGTAAGCATCAATTGTTGGGAATTTGTAGGAATTCATCTGTCAGGAATTAATTGGGGGAGGTTGACGAGGGGAGAAGGACGGGAGTTTCCCCTGCAAACCCGACCGAATAGGTCAGATACTTTCCCCCAAAAGACCACACTCATCTTACATGTGCACACGTTTATAAGGTGGAGACTGCTTAGGTTTCAACTGTTTTTTTCTGATGTGGTTCAGTTTATGCTGTGCAAAAAAAGTATCTCATCCAAGAGTAGTTTCCTTAGCTGGGCAAACCTGGCACCGGGGAGGTGGCATTTGAATCAGGTGACCTTTTTGTGAAGGGTCATTTGCTATTGGATCTTCTGAGGTTTCGCTGAATCCTCATTTTTGTTAATCCACATGGATATAATTTCCATTTCATTCACTGACTCAATCAACAATGGAAAAAAAAATCTCCTTTTAACATTTCTTAGGTGACCGCAGGACAAACCACACATTTACTTTTAGGCCATATCAGGGTGTCACGCTGTGGCCGGGCATGGCTTGGCTAAGACACCAAAGAGGCCCTCCTAAGGAAGCTTCGGCCGAATGGGAGACACATAACAAGGAAGGGGCAATATGCAAATATTTGTGTCACACATTTGGGCAGGAGGTTTCACTTGGCAATTGATGTGAATTCTGGCATGGGTCAACCTGTGTGAGCGTCTGTGCAGCTTTAGACAAGTTGCGTTTGATCTCTGATACGAAGTGGGGCATCTCTCAAATGGGGATAATAATTGTCCCGTGCTGGTAAAGCTGTGTGGGGGTGACAATGTCCCGCTTATCAAGCTCTCTGCATGGGGCCTGAAGATGGGTAAGCGCTCAGTAAAGGCCTGCCATTGTTACCACTTGAAAGGTCCCCATTTGCAACAAGTCCCTAGAGAAGGAGAGGCCCAAGTCCTTGGAGTTGAGCTCTCTGTTCTCGTCTATTTCACATAATTTCGATGCAAGTTGGTGTGTCGGTTGATTCACATTTATTCCATGACCATCAATTCAGTTAGACAAGCATCCCAGTGGAGGAAGAGGGTGACTTGTTGGTTGTGGTCATGTGGACGGGGACGGCCCGGGAGCCCCATTCCTATACGAGCTGCATTGGTCTATGAACTAATAGAATTCATGGCACATGTGTCAGCTTAGAAGATTGTCCTCTGACGGTAAGTAGGGAACTCATAACCTTTTGGAGCAGGTTGCTTTTGTTTGTCTTTCAAATCAGAGATTTAAACCATAATTGCTTTGGAGGAACGGATGTGTACCAAGCACCAAGGCATCCAGAGATGAACTCCGAAACACAGCGTTGCACTTTTCTAGTAGAATGGTTATAAACTCTCTTTCAGGAGTGTTACTGGGACCAGGGAAAGACAGACAGGGTGTGGAGGCAGACCTTTATTTCACCTGTGACATGTGTGCTCACTTTCTATCTCCGCAAAGGCTCTGTGATAAATTATTCTGCCATATTCACAGAGCCACTCATTTTGCATTTTCAAAGTGTTTGCTTTGCGTGACAGATCCCAGCTGAGTAACAGGGAAAGCTCTGAGGGTTTGAAGAGGCACCTGTCTTTTCTTCCTGCTACACTTGCTCACTTTAAATCGCCTCCTTTTCCCAGGAATTCAGTACGGCAATCGCTCCCCACTTCCCAAAGGGCCCCCTTTCCTGCCCTTGGGGTTCCAAGCCCAGTCTAAGTTTCCTGACATGTTCCTTACATAACTTTACTTTTTTGCATAAATTGATTCATTATTCGTTATCTGTGTCACCTCCTGGTAACAATATGTCTCCAAAAAAGCAATCTTAGAAAATCTACTACTCGCAGAATCATTAAATATGTAGCTATTTGGTGACAGTGTCTATGTTTTTATACGTCTCATGTTAAATCTACTTTAAGATATAATCTATTCTTTCTTTTAAATAAGCATGCACTTTAACATAGAGAAACTTGGAAACTAAAACATTGTGTAATATGTGTCCTTATTAAAACGTAAGTTATATTAGAGTATTAAACAATTCATTACCAATATCAATACATGGGTGGTTTTCCGTTTACCATATATTGTTTATTAGAAACTCTATACCTTTTCCTTTAAAAGAGTCAATATTCATTTTTATTCCATGCTGACAGCTACAAATTGATGGCGAACGGTCATCAAATAAATGTTGATGAAAAGCGGCTACTTAACATTTTCAGCCCGACAAAGGGCTTGGGAAAGGTGGATAATTTAGATCTAGGGGCCCTGACTATAAATAAACAGCAACTGCTTTCTAAACCCCACCTTTCTGTAGTTGAAGATTGTGCTGCAAACCTGACAAATGATTTCTGAAAGAGAATGATGAACCCCTATTACCAAAATACTTTTAACTTAATCCTAAACAAGAATCCTGGGTAATTTTACATCCACTATAAAGATTGATGACACACTTCTCCTCTGGCAGCTCGAAAATGTTTGACTAAATCAGAAATGGCATTCAGGCATGATTAAAGATGCTACTGGGCTTCCCAGAAATTCTCAGTCCTGTGTCATCTGCACCCTAACTCATCGCCAACACTACAGCATGGAGATGCGGCACCCAAGCTCCCAGGAGCAGCAACTGCAGAAGTCCTACAGGCTTCTGAGAAATTGCTCTTAAACATCCTTTAGGGGGACCCACAGCTCCAGCCAGTGTGTATATGTCAGGGTATTGCTATTATCGCGATGGATCAGTAAGCAATAGCGACAACTCATAAACATTGCTGCAGATATTTTATGAGTTGGTAACAATGTTTCCTTCATATGGCTCTTTCATCTTTTCAGAATGATATACTGATAGCCCCCCAAAAGTGGCATGAAAGTCACTTGAAAGTGATTAAAATGCTCTTTTAATTTTTTTTCCCCTTTTTATCAGTTTAAAAATGTTTTCTCTTGTATCAGCAGCACTGGCTTATTTACTACGATTTTCCTAATGTGGCTTAGTGTCATTCTGATGACGGGCAGGCTGAAAAGCTGATGAGCCAAAAGCTAGAACTTGTTCTTAAACTGTCTTCACAGCTGCTCATATAAAGATGTCACTCAGAGGCTGCCATCAATACAGCTCAAAAGAGAATTCCCCAAGAACCAGAAAGGGTAGTGAGCTGGGGACTAAAAGATATCATTCCTGCTTTACTGTCCAGCAAGAATGGAAAGTCACTCGAATACCAGTTGAACTTAGCATGAATCAGAGAAGGAGACATTGCCAAATGTACACAGTTGTTCTTGCGAGTGGAGGAGGCAGGCTTTGCTTTCAGGTGCTCCTATTGTCGTGTGTTCTTCCACAAAGCCAGATCCACTTGTGATGGCATTAAGATTGTGAATCACCCTGAGCCTGATGACCAAAGAATCAAAGCCAGCTCTTGATGACAGACTGGGCTTTTCTAAAATTTATGGTTTTCAGCATGGTATCCAACTGGAGGTTTCCCTGAAATGAGGTCAATTGCAATGGCTTGCAGCTTCCACGGAGAAAGCATGCATGCCCCCAGCTCTTCTCATCAACTCGATTCTGAAATAATGTAATGGCAGAATTTCTTTGCAGCAATACCATCCCAACAATGCAAAGGTGCAACATAATATTGTTTTTAGTACATTGGGTCTGGAAGGAGTCCACGTTTAGCTTTCCCAAGTGGCCGACTTCGAGCTTTCCTCAGGATTGGTGGAATTGTGAAAGGACAGTTTGTCGTGATGTAGAAGTGCTGATATGGTAACGGCTCTCAGGTGGGATTGGGGAGCCTGGCTTTGGGGATGAGCTGACTGGATTCTTTTACCCATTGGGAGCTGATGGCAAATCACCTGACTACTCGGATGGTTTGGGCAGCTGCAAAGTAAATGGAAACCTGAGACAGATATCCAGAAACTTATGCAAAACGCCGTCTCCACCTGAACTCTCCTAAGAACCGAGGCCAAGATGATATCTGGCTTGAGTTAGTGGGATGAGTATCTCCATTCTTCAATGTGCCTTTCCAGGCACTTTGCTTCTCCTTTTTTCCCCCTCATGAGATGCAAGGAGTCAGATAAAACTCTTGGAATTCTTCAGATAATTGTGCCAGGTGCTATGCTAAGGGTTATTAGGAATAATAATTCAGTGAAAGAAAATTTGGATGACGTGCACTTATTTCCATTAGACTTGAGCCACACAAATCAATTTGAAAAGAAACAGCTGAATCCAGGAAAAGACCCGGCTATGTGGGGAGTGGGCATGGTGAGGGGGTTGGGGAAGTAACAAACCAATTGCTTTGGAATTAAGTTCAAGTCATGTCAGGTGTTCAAATTCTGGACTAATGGGACTTGGCCAGTACAGCCAAAGAGCCAGTTATCATCAGAACTCAAGTCTCTGTCCCCCTCTCCCTCCACTCCACACCCCTCCCCACCATCAAGTCCTTTGACGGTATTTGACCATTTGGTTTTCACATTAATTCAAATATGATCACAGACTCCCTGACACTGAAGTTCCCACCACCACCCAATACACAAACACAACCCAAATCTGCTTTATGGCACTTTCCTAAAATTGTAACACCTGAGACCCTGATCTTCAGAATGACCTTGGCTCTCAGTGGTTCTAGAGTACAGTCGTAGTGAGTGCAAACCAAACTATTTGGGGGCATGCTTTTCCATTAAGCGCTCTGCTTGGGCACAATTTAAACCCTGTAGGGGCAATAAGAAAAAAAAATGGTAAGCTTTGGGTGGGGATGGAAACGAATTTCCCCCTCAATCAAATGTCCTTAATGTTTTCCCATGGTGAACTTATCCTCTTCTGCAGCCCTCCCCCCCACCCCCCATCCACCTATAATTAGTTGGTCCAATAAGTGCTGTGATGCACATAAATAATTATAAGATGCCAGATAAACTGTGTTGGTTTTAAATTAGAGCCGTGCCTACCATGTGTCCCTATGAACACTGGCCGATTATTTTTAATTATGGCTTGCAAAGCAAAGTGATTTCTTGCCCCCTTTACAGCATCCCTGACAGTATTCTGTCAGCCCAGATTATATGGTGCCCCGTCGGCACACACATCCCTCGCTACAGCGACAACTGTTACTCAAAAGGTAAATCGAAAGTGATCAATTGCATTCATCACAACTTGCATTTTGAAGTGGGTTGGGGAGACATGTACCCCCGAAGCCACTGTCCTATTGCAAATATGGGGTGAATATGACATTTACAAGAAGGTTTTCACAGGATCTGGATGACTTAATCAGCGTGTCATGTGTCTGTATGAGGCATGTATATATGTCAGGGAATATGTGTGTACATGTTTTAAACATGTTGACACAGCATTGCAAACCCTTCTCCTTAGCAGCACCGTGGGCAAAGAAAAGAGGAACATTCTGGCAGCAGTCCTCCTTGAGTTTTCTACCTGATGGGCCATTATTACAGTGGTTGGTTTAATTCTGACAGAAGGTTCTAGAAACATTTTGGTGTCAAAATACATTACGCACTGAGAAATCAAGGGGTTGGGTGAACTTGTTCTTGCATGTTGCAAAAGACACCGTCTTCTTCTCTTTGCTGGGAAGAGACATCTGAGGTCATTTAGTGATATCTGTACTTATTTATTTATTTATTTTCGAAGCCTTTTCCTATGCGAGGCAGAAAAAGTCACACCAGCCTTACGAGCGGGGTTTATGAACTCAATTTTTTCCAGGAGGGCCACATCCTACCTTTTACAGTGCTGCACTCCGAGTGCAGTCCCCTTTGCCATGCTGCGTGCGAGCCAGTTGCAACTGAACCCAGTAGAGAGAGAGAGGTTTGCTAACTCCCGGTCAGAAGAAAGTCATCTCATCACCTCTTTTCTTGAAAACAAACAAACAGTAATTTTTTTTTTGGTCTTTTCTTTTTGATTTCCAGCAACAAGGAGCTGCCACCACCGTCTACTGCGCCGCTGCCCCTGAACTCGAGGGCCTGGGAGGGATGTATTTCAACAACTGCTGTCGCTGCCTGCCCTCCCCGGAAGCTCAGAGTGAAGAGACGGCCCAGGCCCTGTGGGCGCTCAGCGAGAGGCTGATCCTGGAAGGACTTGGCAGCCAGTCCAGCTAAGTGGGAGCTCCAGCAAGGCTCGGCACGCACACCCACCCTGTGTGTGTGCACGCGCGTCCCTGCCAACGCCCGACCCCTGCCAACTTACTCCCCTGGGTCCTTTCTGTGTCCTTCCGACACAGACCCACCAGAGCAAAGGACATCAGAGTAGTCACCATAGAGGGGCACATGTGAAGTACCAACAGGACACAGGGCATGAATTCCAGGGCTACAGGGACAATATCGCTCTCTTGGGGCAGGCTTAGGTTTCAGTCCTTTTGCCTGCCTGGTGGTGGCCTGTTTAAAAGTGAACGATGTGTTGGTATGCAGGTTCCTTCTCATTGCACAAGCACAAGCCATTCTCTCTCCCTGTTCAGAATAGCCCGGTGCCCCCTGTCCCACCCAGCCACCACCTCAGCCACAGCCCGCCATGGCCACACCCTAGCCAGGAAAAACTGGCTTTCTCCTAGTTAGGGAAGAAAAAGCAAGCGTTTATCCTTCTTTGCCACATTGATCCAGGAGATAATTGTTTCATTCATCCTGACCAAGTCTAAGCGGGTTGGGCCCCTACTGGGGAGAGAACTCTGAGCCTAGTGCTGGCCAGTGAAGATGGAGGTGACACTGACAAATGGTGGGATAGACAGAGCTAGTGGGTCGCAAACGTACTAGTCCTTTGACTCCCTTGCCAAACTATGCAAAAAAAAAAAAATTCTTTCGACATTATCACAAATTTTGCCAAGCATTCCCTCGAAACCTCGACAGGCAGAAAAGGAAGGAAACGCTGTGTCCTTAAGAATTTACAGGATACTTTTGGGGCATAAGAAGTCATTCCCTCCATTCTTCCTTCACCGTTTCAAGATGCAGCTCCATGGTGGAGGGTCACAGCTTTTGGTGCTCCCGCTTTTTCATTCTACTTAAAACTCCTGTTATTCCTCTCATCCTATGCTTAATAAAAGAACATGCTTGAAATAGTATCACCTGAAGTTTGTATCGTGTCTTTAAATGTTTGTTTCAGTTTTGGGTTTGTTTTTGGGGGTTGTTTTTTGTGTGTGTTTTTTTGTATTTTTTTTTTTGGTATTTTTTTTAGAAAAGAAACCTAGAAGAAAAATAAAGCGCTTCTTGTAGACGCCAGGAAAACACCATTCTTGCTTCTTCTCTGAGTGTGTTTTGTTTTTGTGCTTTGTGGCTGTCTGCGGGCCAAGTTGTCTTCACGCGATTAGCATGCCAGCATCATATTTTCTGTGGAAGAAAGCAAGAAGAGAAAAATGACTGTTGTTCAATTTCACCTAAAGTGGTTTTGTTATTACTTACAGTGGGTTATTGTCAGTTCACAACGGTGTGTTCCCCCCTGTAATTATAAACGTCTTGCTGATTAGAGACTATCTCTATGTATTAGAATGGCAGTGAGTTGGAGGCTCTTTTCCACTCATCGCTTTTTCACTCACACCTTGGTTTCCAGGCCATTCCAGCAAGGATGTGAGAAAGTCCACCTTGGCCAGGTGGAGAGCATGCTTTTGATGAAACAGCAGGAAGGTGGGGGCAGGGTGTGTGTATCACTGTTTCCCCTCCTGATGATGGCAGCTTCAGGCCACACAACACCATGAACCTCTAGTCTCTGGCTCTGGGGTGCAGTCCAGTCAAACACCATCACTTTGCAGTGGCCCATGGCCTGGCCTCATCCTCCTTTCGGTTTATATCCTCCATTACAAAATCCTTATTATCCTAGATCCTATAAAACTAGGAATCAGATCATGTCAGTTTTCTGGTCCAGACCCTCCAATGCTTCTGAGGTAGACTCTGCAAAAGTCACCATCATAGTTCTCCCAGTCCTCCACACCGTGAGTGGTCCTCTCCCATGCTAACTCTGGCCTTGGCCACATGACTTCCCTTAGCCAATTGGGAAAATGCTTATGCCTTGGGGATTGCCCTTGCTTGTTGCTCTTTGGAACGTGGCAGCCACCATCATAGGAACGAGCCTGGGCTAGCCTGCTGGATGATGAGAGACACCTGGTTGCTACCCGAACCGGCACCAAGCTAACCAACCGTTAGACATGCGAGTGAGGCCATCCCAGCCCCAGCTAAACCAACAACAAAAAAAACTCCATCAACCCACAGAACTGCAAAAAATTAAAGTTTGCTATCTGAAGCCACACAGTTTCAGGTTACTTGTTATGCAGCAAATGCTAACGGCTACAACATCTCATCTCATGGAGTCAAGTTCACGTTTTTTACCATAGCCCAGGATTTCTTTCATAGCCTATCCCCAGCTTGCTCTCTGATCTCCTGTTCTAGCACTTTGTCTTCACCTACTAAGTGTCGCCACCCCCGCCGAACACCCTCCTTACTCACAGTCTTTACACATGCTGTCCCGTCTGCTGAAATGCCTTTCTTCCAGAGGCTTCCATGGCTTCCTCTCACATTGCATTCTGGTCTCTGCTCAAACGTTACCCACTTTCTGATGAGGTGACTGCATTTATGGTGGCACCCCACTTGCCCGCCCACCCCTAACCCTTTATTTTTTTCTCCACAACACTTAACACGATTGGACACATGATGTGTCTGTTTATTGTTTCCTCTCCCCATCACCTGTAATATAGACTCTACTAGATTTGCCTGTTTTGCTTACATCTGCAGCCACAGCACCTCAAACTACTTCTATTACATAGAAGGTGCTTAATAAATAACCGTGGAAGGAAAGAATGATCCTTGGTGACCAGGCCTCATGTGCATGAAAACAATCCCCATCATTGTGAGGATGATCGCAAACCTCACACTGGGGTAAGGTCTAATGTGACCACAACCCTGCCAGGTGGCCCTCCGCTTCCTGTCTTGTGGATGAAGACACTGAGGCCAAGAGGTTTTATAATTTGGCATTGTCCACACAGCTCATCATTGGCAGGGCTGCGATTCGCACTTGGGTTGGTTTGACTTCAAAGTCATGCAGCTTCCCTTCACCGAGGCCACAGCCCCTTCAACGAGGTAGACACAGCCTTTCCGATAGGGTGTGCCACCTGAAGGTCTTGGGCTGAGCAGAGTCTGACTCTAACTAAGCTTTGGGCATTCGGTGAAGGTGAAAGCTAAGCCACGGCCAAGAAGACATTGGAATATCATCAGCTAAGGTAGCTAAGGTGATGTCCAAAATATCAGAGACCCGAGAGAGGGTCTGCTGGCCGCCTGCCTCCTTGCACTGTTAAGGGACGTGCTGACTGATTCCTGTACAGATCCTGCACCAGGCCGGTAAGTGAGGTTTGGGTGGAACCTGACAAGGGGAGGTGAGTATTGCCCTAAATCAAGAAGCTCTCTAACTCAGATAGACGAAGTCTTCGAACAGTCAGTCATTCAACAAACACTACACGGTGGAAATTCAAAGTTTAGGGTAAGCTCTCCCGCAGTTCGTGCTACAAAGGAACTCATATCTCACGTCTGTTGTAGTCTTCACAGTGCACAAGATCCTAACCAACTTTATCAAAAGTTCTCCAGGGAACTTGAAGATAAACTGAGGCCCCAGAACTATATCTTGCCCGCTGTGCCCGGAATCCACTCAGTCAGACACGCCAATCCTATGAGCCCTTTCTCCCGCCAGACTCATGAATCTTACCTCCTTGGCTAGTTTCATGGGGGGAATTCCTGGACAGGTAAGCAACTGGATGGCATAAAGCCTCAGTCCATTTTTAGCTTATTCTAATCTCAGACTTGCTCACCATCTGTCATGATAGATGTATGTGTGTAGATATAGATAGCTATATAGATAAGTAGTATGCAGTAATATAGACTTTATATAATAATATTCTTACTCTACCATCATCACTACTCATTGCAGATACTATGTATTGAGCACCTACTATGTGCCAGTTACTGGTCTAGGCAAATCACACCCATGTTTATTTTATGCTCAGAGGATGCAAGTGAGGTTTACAAAGTAACCTATCCACAGCCCCATAGCTGGGGGAGAGCAGAGTCAGTATTCAAATCCAGGCCCATCGTCTCCAGGCCCGTGTGCCTTCCACTACATCGCACTGTCTAATGGGTCGCCTCTAGGCCAGCAGTAGATGCACATTAAATGTATACAGTGGGTGAATTATTCACAAAGGAAGACTGTTTGGCTTCCTACCCAAGCATGGGATCTGGCACTCATCCTGGTGCCCAATGCCTCGTATAAACTATGAATTGTTTCTGCACATGCCATTTACCCAGCAATACTGGCTTCAGCTCCATAGACCCCCTTCTCCTGTTCTGGTTGCAAATAGGTCTGCATATGGCCGTGTTGTCCTGGGTTTAACGTCTAATGGACTCAGTGCCCAGAGTTCTCTGCCATTGCCCCAAGGCCGTAGAATCACCCAGAAGAGGAAAAGCAAGCCAGTTTCTCTGTAGTTTTTTTTTTTTGAGTTCTCTCTCTCTCCCTAAGTTGCTTCAAAACCCAAAAGGCAGCCCATTTCCACTTTCACGGCTGATGAAGGGAGGACCTTTCTGCAACTTATCAATAGGAAATAAGAAATTGAAGCCTCCCCGGCAATGACTGAAGCTGTGGCTTGTGGTTTTGCTCTTTAAAATGGGGTTATGGGTGGTTTTGTTTTGAACTTCAGTGAAGGAGGCCTGATTACTTTCATCAAGGTCAGCACTAGGCCAGAAAGCTTTGGCTTTGCGAAATGGCTGCCCGTCCTGGTCAGCAGCAGGCACCGTTTTTAGTAGTTTCCATTTCAAAAAGACACTAAAAGAGCAATACTCACTTTTTGTGTTAAACACTTTGGGCCTTGTACCATGCAACCAAGCTATTGGGTCGTCAGGAAAGTCATGATGTATTTTTTTTCTGTTTTTCAATGCAAAAATGCGTCATGCCTTTCCCGTCGACCCAATAGTTCGAAATTTGGTATACTAAATAATATCACAAAATATTATCTACATGATCACTGCAAAGAACTGTCTATTGATGAGATGTACTCACAAAAAAAAGAGGCAATTTTTATAAAGGAAAAGCAAGGGTCAAATATGACCATTCTAACACAGATATTTTTTATTACCTTTCAAGTCTTCATACTATTTGGTTTCATGCCCCTTTCTTCCCCCCCCCCCAAATTATCTTATGTCTCAGTTTTCACAGTTATTTTAATGGATACCTAGTAGATCTTGCTGGTGGGTCCTGATTTAGAAACTCGTACTATGGAACCTCTAGGTTATTTTTAGGTTATTTGCCGGGTGTTAGAACTGATGGCTCCATTAGTCTCTTTATGCATGCAGCTTTCCCCTGCTAGTCATTCACCTCCCCAATATACCTTTGCACAGCAGAAACTATTGGGTCCAAGAGCTCTTATTTGGCCCTTGCTGTATTTTGACATGTGTGATCTGGAAGGGTTACAACCTACAAAACGTGCATGTTTCTGGTTTTGGTTTTTTTTTACAACTTTTATCAGTGCTGAATATTGCCACTTAATTTTTTTTTTACAGATTTTAACTTCATAGTGTCACAATCTATAACTATTTATATGAAATAACCCCAAGCAGCCAGTCTCCTAAGCATTTTGATTGCGTTTCCCCCAATGGACCAAGTTCACAATTTTAATTTGAGTGGCACTTCTGGGTGAGTCTACATTTGATTTGGGTAAGAAAAAAAAAATCAGTTCAGCCAAGCTGCTATATCTTTACCACATTATTCAGTCAGGAGTCATCCTTCCTTTTGTTCCTTGTCCATCACCAATTGTAGGACACTATGGACCCCGTCTAAATGACTTGCAAAGAGCAAAACAACACCAGAGCCGCTTCGGTTCATGTATTTAGCCCATTCGCTGCAGGGCTGTGTCCTTTTATGAAATGTGCCCCACCACTCAGAGAGATTGTCTGGCTTCTAAGCTGATCTGTTTACAAGGCCCTGCCCTCCTGCATCTTAGGTGTGGGAGAATAAAAGCTTCTTTTAATTTTCCAAATAGGGATATGCAAATAGAGCCTTCCATCACTCATTCAGATTAAAGAGGCTCCCTGTGTTCCTCGGGCGTTTTCCTGATTTTATTGGATGTTCACTAAGAGCTTGTCCTTTACTTTGGAATCATGACAATTTCTCATTTGAGGAGGAAATCCACTTTCCTCAAGTGTCATCTCCTGAGTGCTTACCGATCCTTCGTGCAACACACTGAACTGAAAGGATTTTGTTCATTTAGATCTCACGACTTTTGACTTAAAATGATACTGTCCCCTATGCACCAATGAGGAAAGCATTTGAATCCTGAGGCCACCACTTCCTTTGTGACCTCGTCCCAGTGAGTTCACCTCTCTGAGCCCGTATGTGTGCAAACCACTCTACATTTCTGGTTTCTCTTACCCCCTTCCAACTTCATCCCTTCCTTGTTGGGAACCCCATAAGCTGAACAAATGTGGATCCCATTAATAATCTCCCTGAATATGGTTTATTCTTTCTCTGACTATCCTTTAAATATGACTTGTGAGATTGGTTCAGGAAAAGAAAAAAAAAAGTCCTATCATTGTATTTAAATACAGTTGATCTTAGAAATAACTGCCAAAGAATTTTCTTTTAAACAAAATGTATTGCCGTTTTTATTAAAAAGTTAAAATGAATGCTTAACATTTAAACTTGGGGGAAAAAAAATCAGAAAAACGAATGTGCCCACAGTCCCACCACTCAAAGACAACCATAGTAAATACTGACTATTTTCTTTTACTTTTTTCCAAAATGCATTTTAAAATTTACTTGTATCTTTTATGGTTTTATATAGTTGTGATTATACTCCATGCACAGTTTTATGTATTTCAAACTAATTAAATTCTTGATAAATCTTTTTATGCTCTTATGAGCCTGCATTCAGTGAGGGAACAGCTATACCATCGTTACTTAATCCTTTTATTGTTATTGGAGAGTTAAGGTCCCCCCACTACCATATTTCATTAATTTAAATAATGCTTCAATAAATATATTTGCATAAGATTTTGGCAGGATAGTATGATTATTTTCTTAATATGGACCCCAAAGAGAATACAGGGTCAAACAAGACGAATACCTACTGGCAAGAAACGTTTCCTGCACTGCCCACGTGGCTGGTTTTGATCTCTGCCAAGAGTTTTCTTTGAGAAAATAGGTGTGTTTTCACCCAGGTTGGTTTGCTGTGGATTGCTTCGTTTCCCCAGATACTCTGCCTGTCTGGTGCGTGGCAGTGTTAATCTCACTCAGGGTGGCCCGCTAAAGTCCCCGGGGTATAGAGTGCTCTTTCCCTCTGGAACCAAGACGGAGAGGGCAGGAACCTTGTGTCAGCAAAATTAAAAAGGCTGAATGTGAAAGAATCAAGCTACACTTTGGGTCAGCTAGTTTTACCAGGCTTTTGATAGTATTAATTGTTCTGCTGGTTAAGAACCTACTGAGAAAGTTTGAAGACTTTCTTGGCCATGTTGGCGAATGTTTAGAATCCTCAGCCTGGTTTCCTGAGACAGGGCTCGCCCTTAGCCGTGGTCCTAGGGAATTTTACCTGGTGTGGCCTAGATAGCAAGGACTTTATCATGAAGCACTTGTCTTCACTCTAATTAGTGGCTATCGTCAAACCCACTTCAGGGAAAGAGGCTGAGCAGATCCTCCTAGATGATTTAGGAAAAATTTCAGATTACCCTGTTTCCTGAACAAGATTCTAGAACTTTCTAGACGCCTACATAAATCCCCCTAAATATTCCCAAAGCCTTCACAGCTTCAACATGCTCAAAACATAGAAGTAATAGGCATAGAAAAAGAAAAGACACACATATACATCTATAAAGAGAGATACAGATATATGTATATGTATAATAGATTTAGATACGTAGATATATAGACAAGATATATATCTATGGCTATATATTTAATATCAGTGTAAAAATAGATATTATTAGCAATAATAAGTGCTGTTTAAAATAAAATCACAATAATTGTGATTTTTTATTAATAATAAATATTAATAATACAAACCAGACCCTATGACTTAGAAATTCTAAATGTTAATCTCCAGCCTGGAGAGATAATAAGAGTGTGTGTGTGT